>NC_141005.1:73280133-73322699 GCF_052327205.1 Somniosus microcephalus
TCCGCCAACGGGCGCTGTCAGTCTCTCCTCCACTCCGCCAGGCGGCGCTGTAAGTGTCTCCTCCCCTCCACCAGAGGGCGCTGTCAGTCTGTCCTCCCCTCCTCCAGGGGCCGCAGTCAGTGCCTCCTCCCTTCCGCCAGGGGGCGCTGTCAGTTTCTCCTCCCCTCCGCCAGAGGGCGCTGTCAGTCTCTCCTCCCATCCGCCAGGGGGGCGCTGTCAGTCTCTCCTCCCCTCCGCCAGGGGGCGCTCTCATTCTCTCCTCCCCTCCGCCAGGGGGCGCTTTCAGTCTCTCCTCCACTCCGCCATGGGGCGCTGTCAGTCTCTCCTCCCCTCCGCCAGGGGGCGCTGTCAGTCACTCCTCCCCTCCGCCAAGCGGCGCTGTAAGTGTCTCCTCCCCTCCGCCAGGGGACGCTGTCAGTCTGCCCTCCCCTCCTCCTGGGGCCGCAGTCAGTGCCTCCTCCCCTCCGCCAGGGGGCACTGTCAGTCTCTCCTCCCCTCCGCGAGGGGGCGCTGTCAGTGTCTCCTCCCCTCCACCAGGAGGCGCTGTAAGTCTCTCCTCCACTCCGCCAGGGGGCGCTGTCAGTCTACTCCTCCGCTGCACCAGGGGGCGCTGTCGGTCTCTCCTCCCCTCCGCCAGGGGGCGCTGTCAGTCTCTCCTCCCCTCCGCCAAGGGGCGCTGTCAGTCTCTCCTCCCCTCCGCCAGGGGGCGCTGTCAGTCTCTCCTCCCCTACGCCAGGGTGCACTGTCAGTCTCCCCTTCCCTCCGCCAGTGGGCGCTGACAGTCTCTCCTCCACTCCGCTAGGGGGCGCAGTCAGTGCCTCCTCCCCTCCGCCAGTGGGCACTGTCAGTCTCTCCTCACCCTCCACCAGGGAGCGCTGTCATTGTCTCCTCACCTCCGCCAGGGGGTGCTGTCAGTCTCTCCTCCCCTCTGCCAGGGGGCGCTGTCAGTGCCTCCTCCCCTTCGCCAGCGGGCGCTGTCAATCGCTCCTCCCCACCGCCTGGGGGCGCTGTCAGTCTGTCCTCCCCTCAACCAGCCGGCGCTGTCAGCGTCTCCTCCCCTTCGCCAGGCAGCGCTGTCAGTCTCTCCTCCCCTCCGCCAGGCGGTGCTGTCAGTCTCTCCTCCCCTCCGCTAGGCGGCGCTGTCATCTCTCCTCCCCTCCGCCGGGGGGCGCTGTCAGTCTCTCCTCGCCTCCGCCAGGGGGGCACTGGCACTCTCTCCTCCCCTCCATCAGGGGGCGCTGTCAGTCTCTGCTACCCTCCGCCAGGGGGCACTGTCAGTCTCTCCTCCCCTCCGCCAGGCGGTGCTGTCAGTCTCTCCTCCCCTCCGCTAGGCGGCGCTGTCATCTCTCCTCCCCTCCGCCGGGGGCGCTGTCAGTCTCTCCTCCCCTCCGCCAGGGGGCACTGGCACTCTCTCCTCCCCTCCACCAGGGGGCGCTGTCAGTCTCTGCTACCCTCCGCCAGGGGGCACTGTCAGTCTCTCCTCCCCTCCGCCAGGGGGGCGCTGTCAGTCTCTGCTCCCTTCCGCCAGGGGGCACTGTCAGCCTCTCCTCCCCTCCGCCAGGCGGCGCTTGAAGTTTTTCCTCCCCCTCCGCCAGGGGGCGCTGTCAGTCTCTCCTCCCCTCCGCCAGGGTGCACTGACAGTGTCTCCTCCCCTCCGCCAGGGGGCGCTGTCAGTATCTCCTCCCCTCCACCAGATAGCACTGTCAGTCTCTCCTCCCCTCTGACAGTGGGCGCTGGCACACTCTCCACCCCTCCACCAGGGGGTGCTCTCAGCCTCTGCTCCCCTCCGACAGGGGGCGCTGTCAGTCTATCCTCCCCTCCGCCAGGGGGCGCTGTCAGTGTCTCCTCCGCACCGCCAGGGGGCACTGTCAGTCTCTCCTCCCCTTAGCCAGGGGGTGCTGTCAGTGCCTCCTCCCCTCCGCCAGTTGCAATGTCAGTCTCTCCTCCCCTCCACCAGTCGGCGCTGTCAGCGTCTCCACCCCTCTGCCAGGGACCGCTGTCAGTCTCTCCTCACCTCCGCCAGGCGGCGCTGTCAGTCTCGCCTCCCCTCCGCTAGGCGGCGCTGTCAGTCTCTCCTCCACTCCGCCGGGGGTGCAGTCAGTCTCTCCTCCCCTCCGCCAGGGGGCTCTGTCAGTCTCTCCTCCCCTCCGCCAGGGGGCGCTGTCAGTCTCTCCTCGCCTCCACCAGGTAGCGCTGTCAGTCTCTCCTCCCCTCCGCCAGGGGGCGCTGTCAGTCTCTCCTCCCCTCCACCAGGGGTGACTGCCAGTCACCCCGCCCCTCCGCCAGGGGGGCGCTGTCAGTCTCTCCTTCCCTACACCAGTGGGCGCTGTCAGTCTCTCCTCCCCTCCGCCAGGGGGCGCTCTCAGGCTCTCCTCCCCTCCGCCAGGTAGCGCTGTCAGTCTCTCCATCCCCTCCGCCAGCGGGCGCTGTCAGTCTCTCCTCCCCAGCACCAGGGGGCGCTGTCAGTGTCTCCTCCCCCTCCGCCAGGGGGCGCTGTCAGTCTCTCCTGCCCTCGGCCAGGGGGCGCTGTAAGTCTCTACTCGCCTCCGCCAGTTAGCGCTGTCAGTCTCTCCTCCCCTCTGACAGTGGGCGCTGGCACTCTCTCCTCCCCTCCACCAGGGGGCGCTCTCAGTCTCTGCTCCCCTCCGACAGGGCGCGCTGTCAGTCTCTCCTCCCCTCCGCCAGGGGGCGCTGTCAGTGTCTCCTCCGCTCCGCCAGGGGGCGCTGTCAGTCTGTCCTCCGTTCCGCCAGGGGGCGCTGTCAGTGCCTTCTTCCTCCGCCAGCGGGCGCTGTCAGTCTCTCCTCCCCTTAGCCAGGGGGCGCTGTTAGTGCCTGCTCCCCTCCGCCAGGTGCAATGTCAGTCTCTCCTCCCCTCCACCAGTCGGCGCTGTCAGCGTCTCCACCCCTCTGCCAGGGAGCGCTGTCAGTCTCTCCTCCCCTCTGCCAGGCGGCGCTGTCAGTCTCACCTCCCCTCCGCTAGGCAGCGCTGTCAGTCTCCCCTCCACTCCGCCGGGGGGTGCAGTCAGTCTCTCCTCCCCTCCGCCAGGGGGCGCTGTCAGTCTCTCCTCGCCTCCACCAGGTAGCGCTGTCAGTCTCTCCTCCCCCTCCGCCAGGGGGCGCTGTCAGTCTCTCCTCCCCTCCGCCAGGGGTGACTGCCAGTCACTCCTCACCTCCGCCAGGGGGCGCTGTCAGTCTCTCATCCCCTACACCAGGGGGCGCTGTCAGTCTCTCCTCCCCTCCGCCAGGGGGCGCTGTCAGGCTCTGCTCCCCTCTGCCAGGGGGGCACTGTCAGTCTCTCCATCCCTCCGCCAGGGGGCGCTGTCAGTCTCTCCTCCCCAGCACCAGGGGGCGCTGTCAGTGTCTCGTAGCCTCCGCCAGGGGGCGCTGTGAGTCTCTCCTCCCCTCCGCCAGAGGGCGCTGTCAGTGTCTCCTCCACTCCGCCAGGGGGCGCTGTCAGTGTCTCCTTCCCTCCACCAGGGGGCACTGTAAGTCTCTTCTTCCCTCCGCCAGGGGGCGCTGTCAGTGTCTCCTCCCCCCCGCCAGGGGGCGGTGACTGTCTCTCCTCCCCTCCGCCAGGGGGCGCTGTCAGTCTCTCCTCCCCTCCGCCAGGGGGCGCTGTCAGGCTTTCCTCCCCTCCGCCAGGCGGCGCTGTCAGTCACTCCTCACCTCCACTAGGCGGCGCTGTCAGTCTCTCCTCCCCTCCGCCGGGGGCGCTCTCAGTCTCTCTCCTCCACTCCGCCAGGGGGCGCTGTCAATCCCTCCTCCCCTCGGCCAGGGGGCGCTGTCAGTCTCTCCTCGCCTCCGCCAGGCATCGCTGTCAGTCTCTCCTCCCCTCCGACAGTGGGCGCTGGCACTCTCTCCTCCCCTCCACCAGGGGGCCCTGTCAGTCTCTCCTCCCCTCCGCCAGGCGGCGCTGTCAGTCTCTCCTCCCCTCCGCCAGGGACCGCAGTCAGTCACTCCTCCCCTCCACTAGGGGGTGCTGTCAGTCTCTCCTCCCCTCTGCCAGGGGGCGCTGTCAGTCTCTCCTCCCCTCCGCCAGGTGACGCTGTCAGTCTCTCCTCCCCTCCGCCAGGGGGCGCTCTCAGTCTCCCCTCCCCTCAGCCAGGGGGCGCTGTCAATCTCTCCTCCCCTCCAACAGAGGGCGCTGGCACTCCCTCCTCCCCTCCACCAGGGGGCGTTGTCAGTCTCTGCTCCCCTCCGCCACGGGGCGCTGTCACTCTCTCCTCCCCTCCACCAGGGGGCCCTGTCAGTCTCTCCTCCCCCCGCTAGGGGGTGCTGTCAGTCTCTCCTCCCCTCCGCCAGGGGGCGCTGTCTGTCTCTCCTCCCCTCCGCCAGGTGACGCTGTCAGTCTCTCCTCCCCTCCGCCAGGAGGCACTCTCAGTCTCCCCTCCCCTCAGCCAGGGGGCGCTGTCAATCTCTCCTCCCCGCCGACAGAGGGCGCTGGCACTCTCTCCTCCCCTCCACCGGGGGCGTTGTGAGTCTCTGCTCCCCTCCGCCAGGGGGCGCTGTCAGTCTCTCCTCCCCTCCGCCAGGCGGCGCTGTCAGCGTCTCCTCCCCTCCGCCAGGGAGCGCTGTCAGGCTCTCCTCCCCTCCGCCAGGCGCCGCTGTCAGTCTGTCCTCCCCTCCACTAGGCGGCGGTGTCAGTCTCTCCTCCCCTCCGCCGGGGGCGCTGTCAGTCTCTTCTCCCCTCGGCCAGGGGGCGCTGTCAGTCTCTGCTCTCCTCTGCCAGGGGGCGCTGTCAGTCTCTCCTCCCCTCCAACAGTGGGCGCTGGCACTCTCTCCTCCCCTCCACCAGGGGGCGTTGTCAGTCTCTCCTCCCCTCCGCCAGGGGGCGCAGTCAGTCTCTCCTTCCCTCCGCCAGATGGCACTGTCAGTCTCTCCACCCCTCTGCCAGGGGGCGCTGTCAGTCTCTCCTCCCCTCCGCCAGGGGGCGCTGTCAGTCTCTCATCCCCTCCGACAGTGGGCGCTGACAGACTCTCCTCCCTTCCACCAGGGGGCGCTGTCAGTCTCTGCTCCCCTCCGCCAGGGGCCGCTGTCAGTCTCTCCTCCCCTCCGCCAGGGGGCGCTGTCAGTCTCTCCTCCCCTCCGCCAGGGGGCGCTGTCAGTCTCTCCTCTCCTCCGACAGAGGGCGCTGGCACTCTCTCCTCCCCTCCGCCAGGGGGGCGCTGTCAGTCTCTCCTCCCCTCTGCCAGAGGGCGCAGTCAGTCTCTCCTCCCCTCCGCCAACGGGCGCTGTCAGTCTCTCCTCCACTCCGCCAGGCGGCGCTGTAAGTGTCTCCTCCCCTCCACCAGAGGGCGCTGTCAGTCTGTCCTCCCCTCCTCCAGGGGCCGCAGTCAGTGCCTCCTCCCTTCCGCCAGGGGGCGCTGCCAGTTTCTCCTCCCCTCCGCCAGAGGCCGCTGTCAGTCTCTCCTCCCATCCGCCAGGGGGGCGCTGTCAGTCTCTCCTCCCCTCCGCCAGGGGGCGCTCTCATTCTCTCCTCCCCTCCGCCAGGGGGCGCTTTCAGTCTCTCCTCCACTCCACCATGGGGCGCTGTCAGTCTCTCCTCCCCTCCGCCAGGGGGCGCTGTCAGTCACTCCTCCCCTCCGCCAAGCGGCGCTGTAAGTGTCTCCTCCCCTCCGCCAGGGGACGCTGTCAGTCTGTCCTCCTCTCCTCCTGGGGCCGCAGTCAGTGCCTCCTCCCCTCCGCCAGGGGGCGCTGTCAGTCTCTCCTCCCCTCCGCGAGGGGGCGCTGTCAGTGTCTCCTCCCCTCCACCAGGGGGCGCTGTAAGTCTCTCCTCCACTCCGCCAGGGGGCGCTGTCAGTCTACTCCTCCGCTGCACCAGGGGGCGCAGTCGGTCTCTCCTCCCCTCCGCCAGGGGGCGCTGTCAGTCTCTCCTCCCCTCCGCCAAGGGGCGCTGTCAGACTCTCCTCCCCTCCGCCAGGGGGCGCTGTCAGTCTCTCCTCCCCTACGCCAGGGTGCACTGTCAGTCTCCCCTTCCCTCCGCCAGGGGGCACTGACAGTCTCTCCTCCACTCCGCTAGGGGGCGCAGTCAGTGCCTCCTCCCCTCCGCCAGTGGGCACTGTCAGTCTCTCCTCCCCTCCACCAGGGAGCGCTGTCATTGTCTCCTCACCTCCGCCAGGGGGTGCTGTCAGTCTCTCCTCCCCTCTGCCAGGGGGCGCTGTCAGTGCCTCCTCCCCTTCGCCAGCGGGCGCTGTCAATCTCTCCTCTCCTCCGCCTGGGGGCGCTGTCAGTCTGTCCTCCCCTCAACCAGCCGGCGCTGTCAGCGTCTCCTCCCCTTCGCCAGGCAGCGCTGTCAGTCTCTCCTCCCCTCCGCCAGGCGGTGCTGTCAGTCTCTCCTCCCCTCCGCTAGGCGGCGCTGTCATCTCTCCTCCCCTCCGCCGGGGGCGCTGTCAGTCTCTCCTCGCCTCCGCCAGGTAGAGCTTTCAGTCTCTCCTCCCCTCCGCCAGTGGGCACTGGCACTCTCTCCTCCCCTCCACCAGGGGGCGCTGTCAGTCTCTGCTACCCTCCGCCAGGGGGCACTGTCAGTCTCTCCTCCCCTCCGCCAGGGGGCGCTGTCAGTCTCTGCTCCCTTCCGCCAGGGGGCACTGTCAGCCTCTCCTCCCCTCCGCCAGGCGGCGCTTTAAGTTTTTCCTCCCCTCCGCCAGGGGGCGCTGTCAGTCTCTCCTCCCCTCCGCCAGGGTGCACTGACAGTGTCTCCTCCCCTCCTCCAGGGGGCGCTGTCAGTCTCTCCGCCCCTCCACCAGATAGCACTGTCAGTCTCTCCTCCCCTCTGACAGTGGGCGCTAGCACACTTTCCACCCCTCCACCAGGGGGCGCTCTCAGCCTCTGCTCCCCTCCGACAGGGGGCGCTGTCAGTCTGTCCTCCCCTCCGCCAGGGGGCGCTGTCAGTGTCTCCTCCGCTCCGCCAGGGGGCGCTGTCAGTCTGTCCTCCGCTCCGCCAGGGGGCGCTGTCAGTGCCTCCTTCCTCCGCCAGCGGGCACTGTCAGTCTCTCCTCCCCTTAGCCAGGGGGTGCTGTCAGTGCCTCCTCCCCTCCGCCAGGTGCAATGTCAGTCTCTCCTCCCCTCCACCAGTCGGCGCTGTCAGCGTCTCCACCCCTCTGCCAGGGAGCGCTGTCAGTCTCTCCTCACCTCCGCCAGGCGGCGCTGCCAGTCTCGCCTCCCCTCCGCTAGGCGGCGCTGTCAGTCTCTCCTCCACTCCGCCGGGAGTGCAGTCAGTCTCTCCTCCCCTCCGCCAGGGGGCTCTGTCAGTCTCTCCTCCCCTCCGCCAGGGGGCGCTGTCAGTCTCTCCTCGCCTCCACCAGGTAGCGCTGTCAGTCTCTCCTCCCCTCCGCCAGGGGGCGCTGTCAATCTCTCCTCCCCTCCGCCAGGGGTGACTGCCAGTCACTCCGCCCCTCCGCCAGGGGGCGCTGTCAGTCTCTCCTTCCCTACACCAGTGGGCGCTGTCAGTCTCTCCTCCCCTCCGCCAGGGGGCGCTCTCAGGCTCTCCTCCCCTCCGCCAGGTAGCGCTGTCAGTCTCTCCATCCCTCCGCCAGCGGGCGCTGTCAGTCTCTCCTCCCCAGCACCAGGGGGCGCTGTCAGTGTCTCCTCCCCTTCGCCACGGGGCGCTGTCAGTCTCTCCTGCCCTCGGCCAGGGGGCGCTGTAAGTCTCTCCTCGCCTCCGCCAGTTAGCGCTGTCAGTCTCTCCTCCCCTCTGACAGTGGGCGCTGGCACTCTCTCCTCCCCTCCACCAGGGGGCGCTCTCAGTCTCTGCTCCCCTCCGACAGGGCGCGCTGTCAGTCTCTCCTCCCCTCCGCCAGGGGGCGCTGTCAGTGTCTCCTCCGCTCCGCCAGGGGGCGCTGTCAGTCTGTCCTCCGTTCCGCCAGGGGGCGCTGTCAGTGCCTCCTTCCTCCCCCAGCGGGCGCTGTCAGTCTCTCCTCCCCTTAGCCAGGGGGCGCTGTCAGTGCCTGCTCCCCTCCGGCAGGTGCAATGTCAGTGTCTCCTCCCCTCCACCAGTCGGCGCTGTCAGCGTCTCCACCCCTCTGCCAGGGAGCGCTGTCAGTCTCTCCTCCCCTCTGCCAGGCGGCGCTGTCAGTCTCGCCTCCCCTCCGCTAGGCAGCGCAGTCAGTCTCTCCTCCCCTCCGCCAGGGGGCGCTGTCAGTCTCTCCTCGCCTCCACCAGGTAGCGCTGTCAGTCTCTCCTCCCCTCCGCCAGGGGGCGCTGTCAGTCTCTCCTCCCCACCGCCAGGTGTGACTGCCAGTCACTCCTCCCCTCCGCCAGGGGGCGCTGTCAGTCTCTCCTCCCCTACACCAGGGGGCGCTGTCAGTCTCTCCTCCCCTCCGCCAGGGGGCGCTGTCAGGCTCTCCTCCCCTCCGCCAGGGGGCACTGTCAGTCTCTCCATCCCTCCGCCAGGGGGCGCTGTCAGTCTCTCCTCCCCAGCACCAGGGGGCGCTGTCAGTGTCTCGTAGCCTCCGCCAGGGGGCGCTGTGAGTCTCTCCTCCCCTCCGCCAGAGGGCGCTGTCAGTGTCTCCTCCACTCCGCCAGGGGGCGCTGTCAGTGTCTCCTTCCCTCCACCAGGGGGCACTGTAAGTCTCTTCTTCCCTCCGCCAGGGGGCGCTGTCAGTGTCTCCTCCCCCCCGCCAGGGGGCGGTGACTGTTTCTCCTCCCCTCCGCCAGGGGGCGCTGTCAGGCTTTCCTCCCCTCCGCCAGGCGGCGCTGTCAGTCTCTCCTCACCTCCACTAGGCGGCGCTGTCAGTCTCTCCTCCCCTCCGCCGGGGGCGCTCTCAGTCTCTCCTCCACTCCGCCAGGGGGCGCTGTCAATCTCTCCTCCCCTCGGCCAGGGGGCGCTGTCAGTCTCTCCTCGCCTCCGCCAGGTAGCGCTGTCAGTCTCTCCTCCCCTCCGACAGTGGGCGCTGGCACTCTCTCCTCCCCTCCACCAGGGGGCGCTGTGAGTCTCTGCTCTCCTCTGCCAGGGGGCGCTGTCTGTCTCTCCTCCCCTCCAACAGTGGGCGCTGGCACTCTCTCCTCCCCTCCACCAGGGGGCGTTGTCAGCCTCTCCTCCCCTCCGCCAGGGGGCGCTGTCAGTCTCTCCTCCCCTCCGCCAATGGCACTGTCAATCTCTCCTCCCCTCTGCCAGGGGGCGCTGTCAGTCTCTCCTCCCCTCCGCCAGGGGGCGCTGTCAGTCTCTCCTCCCCTCCGACAGTGTGCGCTGACAGTCTCTCCTCCCTTCCACCAGGGGGCGCTGTCAGTCTCTGCTCTTCTCCGCCAGGGGCCGCTGTCAGTGTCGCCTCCCCTCCGCCAGAGGGCGCTGTCAGTCTCTGCTCCCCTCCGCCAGGCGGCGCTGTCAGTCTCTCCTCCCTTCCGCCGGGGGCACTGTCAGTCTCTCCTCCCCTCCGCCAGGGGGCCCTGTCAGTCTCTCCTCCCCTCCGCCAGGCGGCGCTGTCAATCTCTCATCCCCTCTGCCAGAGGGTGCAGTCAGTCACTCCTCCCCTCCGCCAGGGGGTGCTGTCAGGCTCTCCTCCCCTCCGCCAGGGGGCACTGTCAGTCTCTCCATCCCTCCGCCAGGGGGCGCTGTCAGTCTCTGCTCCCCAGCACCAGGGGGCGCTGTCAGTGTCTCGTAGCCTCCGCCAGGGGGCGCTGTGAGTCTCTCCTCCCCTCCGCCAGAGGGCGCTGTCAGTGTCTCCTCCACTCCGCCAGGGGGCGCTGTCAGTGTCTCCTTCCTCCACCAGGGGGCACTGTAAGTCTCTTCTTCCCTCCGCCAGGGGGCGCTGTCAGTGTCTCCTCCCCCCCGCCAGGGGGCGGTGACTGTCTCTCCTCCCCTCCGCCAGGGGGCGCTGTCAGTCTCTCCTCCCCTCCGCCAGGGGGCGCTGTCAGGCTTTCCTCCCCTCCGCCAGGCGGCGCTGTCGGTCTCTCCTCACCTCCACTAGGCGGCGCTGTCAGTCTCTCCTCCCCTCCGCCGGGGGCGCTCTCAGTCTCTCCTCCACTCCGCCAGGGGGCGCTGTCAATCTCTCCTCCCCTCGGCCAGGGGGCGCTGTCAGTCTCTCCTCGCCTCCGCCAGGTAGCGCTGTCAGTCTCTCCTCCCCTCCGACAGTGGGCGCTGGCACTCTCTCCTCCCCTCCACCAGGGGGCCCTGTCAGTCTCTCCTCCCCTCCGCCAGGCGGCGCTGTCAGTCTCTCCTCCCCTCCGCCAGGGACCGCAGTCAGTCTCTCCTCCCCTCCGCCAGTGGGCGCTGGCACTCTCTCCTCCCCTCCACCAGGGGGCCCTGTCAGTCTCTCCTCCCCCCGCTAGGGGGTGCTGTCAGTCTCTCCTCCCCTCCGCCAGGGGGCGCTGTCTGTCTCTCCTCCCCTCCGCCAGGTGACGCTGTCAGTCTCTCCTCCCCTCCGCCAGGAGGCACTCTCAGTCTCCCCTCCCCTCAGCCAGGGGGCGCTGTCAATCTCTCCTCCCCGCCGACAGAGGGCGCTGGCACTCTCTCCTCCCCTCCACCAGGGGGCGTTGTGAGTCTCTGCTCCCCTCCGCCAGGGGGCGCTGTCAGTCTCTCCTCCCCTCCGCCAGGCGGCGCTGTCAGCGTCTCCTCCCCTCCGCCAGGGAGCGCTGTCAGGCTCTCCTCCCCTCCGCCAGGCGGCGCTGTCAGTCTGCCCTCCCCTCCACTAGGCGGCGGTGTCAGTCTCTCCTCCCCTCCGCCGGGGGCGCTGTCAGTCCCTTCTCCCCTCGGCCAGGGGGCGCTGTCAGTCTCTCCTCGCCTCCGCCAGGTAGCGCTGTCAGTCTCTCCTCCCCTCCAACAGTGGGCACTGGCACTCTCTCCTCCCCTCCACCAGGGGGCGCTGTGAGTCTCTGCTCTCCTCTGCCAGGGGGCGCTGTCAGTCTCTCCACCCCTCCAACAGTGGGCGCTGGCACTCTCTCCTCCCCTCCACCAGGGGGCGTTGTCAGTCTCTCCTCCCCTCCGCCAGGGGGCGCTGTCAGTCTCTCCCCCCCTCCGCCAATGGCACTGTCAGTCTCTCCTCCCCTCTGCCAGGGGGCGCTGTCAGTCTCTGCTCCCCTCCGCCAGGGGCCGCTGTCAGTGTCGCCTCCCCTCCGCCAGGGGGCGCTGTCAGTCTCTCCTCCCCTCCGCCAGGGGGCGCTGTCAGTGCCTCCTCCCTTCCGCCGGGGGCACTTTCAGTCTCTCTTCCCCTCCACCAGGCGGCGCTGTTAGCGTCTCCTCCCCTCCGCAAGGGAGCGCTGTCAGTCTCTGCTCCCCTCCGCCAGGCGGCGCTGTCAGTCTCTCCTCCCTTCCGCCGGGGGCACTGTCAGTCTCTCCTCCCCTCCGCCAGGGGGTGTTGTCAGTTTCTCCTCGCCTCCGCCAGGTAGCGCTGTCAGTCTCTCCTCCCCTCCGCCAAGGGGTGCTGTCAGTCTCGCCTCCCCACCGCCAGGGGGCACTGTCAGTCTCTCCTCCCCTCCGCCAGGGGGCGCTGTCAGTCTCTCCTCCCCTCCGCCAGGGGGCTCTGTCAGTCTCTCCTCCCCTCCGCCAGGCGGCGCTGTCAGTCTCTCCTCCCTTCCGCCGGGGGCGCTGTCAGTCGCTCCTCCCCTCCGCCAGGGGGCGCTGTCAGTCTCTCTTGCCCTCCGCCAGGGGGCTCTGTCAGTCTCTCCTCGCCTCCGCCAGGGGGCACTGTCAGTCTCTCCTCCCCTCCGCCAGGCGGCGCTTTCAGTCTTTCCACTCCTCCGCCAGGTGGCGCTGACAGTCTCTCCTCCCCTCCACCAGGGGGCACTGCCAGTGTCTCCTGCCCTCCGCCAGGGGGTGCTGTCAGTCTCTCCTCCCATATGCCAGGGGGCGCTGTCAGTCTCTCCTCCCCTCCGCCAGGGGGCACTGTCAGCCACTCCTCCCATCCGCCAGGGGGCGCTGTCAGTCTCTCCTCCCCTCCGCCAGGGGGCACTTTCAGTCTATCCTCCCCTCTGCCAGGGGGCGCTGTCAGTCTCTCCTCCCCTCCGCCAGGGGGCACTGTCAGTCTCTCCTCCCCTCCGCCAGGGGGCGCTGTCAGTCTCTCCTCCCCATCACCAGGGGTCGCTGTCAGTGTCTCGTCCCCTCCTCGAGCGGGAACTGTGAGCCTCTCCTCCCCTCCGAAATAGGGCGCTGACAGTGTCTCCTCCGCTCCGCCAGGGGGCGCTGTCAGTCTCTCCTCCCCTCCGCCAGGGGGGGCTGTCAGTCTCTCCTCCCCTCAGGCAAGGGGTGCTGTCAGTCTCTCCTCCACTCCGCCAGGGGGCGCTGTCGGTCTCTCCTCCTCTCCGCCAGGGGGCGCTGTCAGTGTCTCCTCCCCTCCGCCAGGGGACGCTGTCAGTCTCTCCTCCCCTCCGCCAGGCGGCGCTGTAAGTGTCTCCTCCCCTCCTCCAGGGGACGCTGTCAGTCTGTCCGCCCCTCCTCCAGGGGCCGCAGTCAGTGCCTCCTCCCCTCCACCAGGGGGCGCTGTGAGTCTCTCCTCCTGTCCGGCAGGGGGCGGCTGTCAGTCTCTCCTGCCCTCCACCAGGGGGCGCTGTCAGTCTCTCCTCCCCTCCGCCAGGGGACGCTGTCATTCTCTCCTCCCCTCCGCCAGGGGGCGCTGTCAGTCTCTACTCCCCAACACCAGGGGGCGCTGTCAGTGTCTCGTCCCCTCCTCCAGGGGGCGCTGTGAGCCTCTCCTCCCCTCCGCCATAGTGCGCTGTCAGTGTCTCCTCCACTCCGCCAGGGGGCGCTGTCAGTCTCTCTTCCCCTCCGACAGTGGGCGCTGGCAATCTCTCCTCCCCTCCACCAGGGGGCGTTGTCAGTCTCTGCTCCCCTCCGCCAGGGTGCGCTGTCAGTCTCTCCTCCCCTCCACCCGGGGGAGCTGTCAGTGTCTTCTCCCCTCCGCCAGGAGGCGCTGTAAGTGCCTCCTCCCCGCCGCCGGCGGGCGCTGTCAGTCTCTCCTCCCCTCCGCCAGGGGGCGCTGTCAGTGCCTCCTACCCTCCGCCGGGGTCACTGTCAGTCTCTCCTCCCCTTCACCAGGCGGCGCTGTCAGCGACTCCTCCCCTCCGCCAGGGAGCACTGTCAGTCTCTCCTCCCCTCCGCCTGGCGGCGCTGTCAGTCTCTCCTCCCTTCCACTAGGCGGCGCTGTCAGTCTCTCCTCGCCTCCGCCAGGTAATGCTGTCAGTCTCTCCTCCCCTCCGCCAGGGGGTGCTGGCACTCTCTCCTCCCCACCACCAGGAGGCGCTGTCAGTCTCTGCTCCCCTCCGCCAGGGGGCACTGTCAGTCTCTCCTCCCCTCTGCCAGGGGGCGCTGTCAGTCTCTCCTCCCCTCTGACAGTGGGCGCTGACAGTCTCTCCTCCCCTCCACCAGGGGGTGCTGTCAGTCTCTCCTTCCCTCCGAGAGAGGGCGCTGGCACGCTCTGCTCCCCTCCGCCAGGGGGCGCTGTCAGTCTCTGCTTTCCCCCGCCAGGGGGCGCTGTCAGTGCCTCCTCCCCTCCGCCGGGGGAGCTGTCAGTCTCTCCTCCGCTCCGCCAGGCGGCGCTGTCAGCGTCTCCTCCCCTCCGCCAGGGAGCGCTGTCAGGCTCTCCTCCCCTCCGCCAGGCGGCACTGTCAGTCACTCCTCCCCTCCACTAGGCGGCGCTGTCAGTCTCTCCTCCCCTCCGCCGGGGGCGCTGTCAGTCTCTCCTCCCCTCTGCCAGGGGGCGCTGTCAGTCTCTCCTCCCCTCAGCCAGGGGACGCTGTCAGTCTCTCCTCGCCTCTGCCAGGTAGCGCTGTCAGTCTCTCCTCCCCTCCAACAGTGGGCGCTGGCAATGTCTCCTCCCCTCCACCAGGGGGCGTTGTCAGTCTCTGCTCTCCTCCGCCAGGGGGCGCTGTCAGTCTCTCCTCCCCTCCGCCAGGGGGCCCTGTCAGTCTCTCCTCCCCTCCGCCAGGCGGCGCTGTCAGTCTCTCCTCCCCTCCGCCAGGGGGCGCAGTCAGTCTCTCCTCCCCTCCGCCAGGGGGCGCTGTCAGTCTCTCCTCCCCTCCGCCAGATGGCACTGTCAGTCTCTCCTCCCCTCTGCAGGGGGCGCTGTCAGTCCCTCCTCCACTCCACCAGGGGGCGCTGTAAGTCTCTCCTCCCATCCGACAGTGGGCGCTGGCAGTCTCTCCTCCCCTCCACCAGGGGGCGCTGTCAGTCTCTGCTCCCCACCGCCAGGGGGCGCTGTCAGTGTCGCCTCCCCTCCGCCAGGGGGCGCTGTCAGTCTCTCCTCCCCTCCGCCAGGGGGCGCTGTCAGTGCCTCCTCCCTTCTGGCGGGGGCATTGTCAGTCTCTCTTCCCCTCCACCAGGCGGCGCTATTAGCGTTTCCTCCCCTCCTCCAGGGTGCGCTGTTCGTCTCTCCTCCCCTCCGCCAGTCGGCGCTGTCAGTCTCTCCTCCCTTCCTCCGGGGGCTCTGTCAGTTTCTCCTCGCCTCCGCCAGGTAGCGCTGTCAGTCTCTCCTCCCCTCCGCCAGGGGGCGCTGGCGCTCTCTCCTCCCCTCCACCAGGGTGCGCTGTCAGTCTCTACTCCCGTCCGCCAGGGGGCACTGTCAGTCTCTCCTCCCCTCCGCCAGGCGGCGCTTTCAGTTTCTCCTCCCCTCCGCCAGGGGACGCTGTCAGTCTCTCCTCCCTTCCGCCAGGGGACACTGCCAGTCTCTCCTCCCCTCCGCCAGGGGGCGCTGTCAGTCCCTCCTCCCCCCCGCCAGAGTCGCGGTCAGTCTCTCCTCCCCTCCGCCAGGGGGCGCTGTCAGTCTCTACACCCCTCCGCCAGGGGGCGCTGTCCGTCTCTCCTCCCCTTCGCCAGGGGGCGCTGTCAGTCTCTAATCCCCTCCGCCACGGAGTGCTGTCAGTCTCTCCTCCCCTCCGCCAGGGGGCGCTGTCAGTCTCTCCTCCCCTCCGCCAGATGGCACTGTCAATCTCTCCTCCCCTCTGCCAGGGGGCGCTGTCAGTCCATCCTCCCCTCCACCAGGGGGCGCTGTAAGTCTCTGCTCCCCACCGCCAGGGGGCGCTGTCAGTGTCGCCTCCCCTCCACCAGGGGGCGCTGTCAGTCTCTCCTCCCCTCTGCCAGGGGGCGCTGTCAGTGCCTCCTCCCTTCTGCCGGGGGCACTGTCAGTCTCTCTTCCCCTCCACCAGGCGGCGCTGTTAGCATCTCCTCCCCTCCGCCAGGGGGCGCTGTCAGTCTCTCCTCCCCTCCGCCAGGGGGCCCTGTCAGTCTCTCCTCCCCTCCGCCAGGCGGCGCTGTCAGTCTCTCCTCCCCTCCGCCAGGGGGCACAGTCAGTCACTCCTCCCCTCCGCCACGGGGTGCTGTCAGTCTCTCCTCCCCTCCGCCAGGGGGCGCTGTCAGTCTCTCCTCCCCTCCGCCAGATGACACTGTCAGTCTCTACTCCCCTCTGCCAGGGGGCGCTGTCAGTCCCTCCTCCCCTCCACCAGGGGCCGCTGTAAGTCTCTCCTCCCATCCGACAGTGGGCGCTGGCAGTCTCTCCTCCCCTCCACCAGGGGGCGCTGTCAATCTCTGCTCCCCACCGCCAGGGGACGCTGGCAGTGTCGCCTCCCCTCCGCCAGGGGGCGCTGTCAGTGCCTGTTCCCTTCTGCCGGGGGCACTGTCAGTCTCTCTTTCCCTCCGCCAGGAAACGCTGTCCATCTCTCCTCCCCTCCGCCAGTCGGCGCTGTCAGTCTCTCCTCCCTTCCTCCGGGGGCGCTGTCAGTCTCTCCTCCCCTCCGCCAGGGGGCTCTGTCAGTTTCTCCTCGCCTCCGCCAGGTAGCGCTGTCAGTCTCTCCTCCCCTCCGCCAGGGAGCGCTGTCAGGCTCTCCTCCCCTCCGCCAGGCGGCGCTGTCAGTCTCTCCTCCCCTCCACTATGCGGCGCTATCAGTCTCTCCTCCCCTCCGCCGGGGGCGCTGTCAATCTCTCCTCCCCTCCGCCAGGGGGCGCTGTCAGTCTCTCCTCCCCTTGGCCAGCGGGCGCTGTCAGTCTCTCCTCGCCTCCGCCAGGTAGCGCTGTCAGTCTCTCCTCCCCTCCAACAGTGGGCGCTGGCACTCGCTCCTCCCCTCCACCAGGGGGTGTTGTCAGTCTCTCCTCCCCTCCGCCAGGCGGCGCTGTCAGTCTCTCCTCACCTCCACTAGGCGGCGCTGTCAGTCTCTCCTCCCCTCCGCCGGGGGCGCTCTCAGTCTCTCCTCCACTCCGCCAGGGGGCGCTGTCAATCTCTCCTCCCCTCGGCCAGGGGGCGCTGTCAGTCTCTCCTCGCCTCCGCCAGGTAGCGCTGTCAGTCTCTCCTCCCCTCCGACAGTGGGCGCTGGCACTCTCTCCTCCCCTCCACCAGGGGGCCCTGTCAGTCTCTCCTCCCATCCGCCAGGCGGCGCTATCAGTCTCTCCTCCCCTCCGCCAGGGACCGCAGTCAGTCTCTCCTCCCCTCCGCCAGTGGGCGCTGGCACTCTCTCCTCCCCTCCACCAGGGGGCCCTGTCAGTCTCTCCTCCCCCCGCTAGGGGGTGCTGTCAGTGTCTCCTCCCCTCCGCCAGGGGGCGCTGTCTGTCTCTCCTCCCCTCCGCCAGGTGACGCTGTCAGTCTCTCCTCCCCTCCGCCAGGAGGCACTCTCAGTCTCCCCTCCCCTCAGCCAGGGGGCGCTGTCAATCTCTCCTCCCCGCCGACAGAGGGCGCTGGCACTCTCTCCTCCCCTCCACCAGGGGGCGTTGTGAGTCTCTGCTCCCCTCCGCCAGGGGGCGCTGTCAGTCTCTCCTCCCCTCCGCCGGGGGCGCTGTCAGTCTCTTCTCCCCTCGGCCAGGGGGCGCTGTCAGTCTCTCCTCGCCTCCGCCAGGTAGCGCTGTCAGTCTCTCCTCCCCTCCAACAGTGGGCGCTGGCACTCTCTCCTCCCCTCCACCAGGGGGCGCTGTGAGTCTCTGCTCTCCTCTGCCAGGGGGCGCTGTCAGTCTCTCCTCCCCTCCAACAGTGGGCGCTGGCACTCTCTCCTCCCGTCCACCAGGGGGCGTTGTCAGTCTCTCCTCCCCTCCGCCAGTGGGCGCTGTCAGTCTCTCCCCCCCTCCGCCAATGGCACTGTCAGTCTCTCCTCCCCTCTGCCAGGGGGCGCTGTCAGTCTCTGCTCCCCTCCGCCAGGGGCCGCTGTCAGTGTCGCCTCCCCTCCGCCAGGGGGCGCTGTCAGTCTCTCCTCCCCTCCGCCAGGGGGCGCTGTCAGTGCCTCCTCCCTTCCGCCGGGGGCACTTTCAATCTCTCTTCCCCTCCACCAGGCGGCGCTGTTAGCGTCTCCTCCCCTCCGCAAGGGAGCGCTGTCAGTCTCTGCTCCCCTCCGCCAGGCGGCGCTGTCAGTCTCTCCTCCCTTCCGCCGGGGGCACTGTCAGTCTCTCCTCCCCTCCGCCAGGGGGTGTTGTCAGTTTCTCCTTGCCTCCGCCAGGTAGCGCTGTCAGTCTCTCCTCCCCTCCGCCAGGGGGCGCTGTCAGTCTCGCCTCCCCACCGCCAGGGGGCACTGTCAGTCTCTCCTCCCCTCCGCCAGGGGGCGCTGTCAGTCTCTCCTCCCCTCCGCCAGGGGGCGCTGTCAGTCTCTCCTCCCCTCCGCCAGGCGGCGCTGTCAGTCTCTCCTCCCTTCCACCGGGGGCGCTGTCAGTCGCTCCTCCCCTCCGCCAGGGGGCGCTGTCAGTCTCTCTTGCCCTCCGCCAGGGGGCTCTGTCAGTCTCTCCTCGCCTCCGCCAGGTAGCGCTGTCAGTCTCTCCTCCCCTCTGCCAGGCGGCGCTGGCACTCTCTCCTCCCCTCCACCAGGGGGCGCTGTCAGTCTCTGCTCCCATCCGCCAGGGGGCACTGTCAGTCTCTCCTCCCCTCCGCCAGGCGGCGCTTTCAGTCTTTCCACTCCTCCGCCAGGGGGCGCTGACAGTCTCTCCTCCCCTCCACCAGGGGGCACTGCCAGTGTCTCCTGCCCTCCGCCAGGGGGTGCTGTCAGTCTCTCCTCCCATATGCCAGGGGGCGCTGTCAGTCTCTCCTCCCCTCCGCCAGGGGGCACTGTCAGCCACTCCTCCCATCCGCCAGGGGGCGCTGTCAGTCTCTCCTCCCCTCCGCCAGGGGGCACTGTCAGTCTATCCTCCCCTCTGCCAGGGGGCGCTGTCAGTCTCTCCTCCCCTCCGCCAGGGGGCACTGTCAGTCTCTCCTCCCCTCCGCCAGGGGGCGCTGTCAGTCTCTCCTCCCCATCACCAGGGGTCGCTGTCAGTGTCTCGTCCCCTCCTCGAGGGGGCACTGTGAGCCTCTCCTCCCCTCCGAAATAGGGCGCTGACAGTGTCTCCTCCGCTCCGCCAGGGGGCGCTGTCAGTCTCTCCTCCCCTCCGCCAGGGGGGGCTGTCAGTCTCTCCTCCCCTCAGGCAAGGGGTGCTGTCAGTCTCTCCTCCACACCGCCAGGGGGCGCTGTCGGTCTCTCCTCCTCTCCGCCAGGGGGCGCTGTCAGTGTCTCCTCCCCTCCGCCAGGGGGCGCTGTCAGTCTCTCCTCCCCTCCGCCAGGGGGCGCTGTCAGTCTCTCCTCCCCTCCGCCAGGCGGCGCTGTAAGTGTCTCCTCCCCTCCTCCAGGGGACGCTGTCAGTCTGTCCGCCCCTCCTCCAGGGGCCGCAGTCAGTGCCTCCTCCCCTCCACCAGGGGGCGCTGTGAGTCTCTCCTCCTGTCCGGCAGGGGGCGGCTGTCAGTCTCTCCTGCCCTCCACCAGGGGGCGCTGTCAATCTCTCCTCCCCTCCGCCAGGGGACGCTGTCATTCTCTCCTCCCCTCTGCCAGGGGGCGTTGTCAGTCTCTCCTCACCTCCGCCAGGTAGCGCAGTCAGTCTCTCCTCCCCTCCGACAGTGGGCGCTGGCAATCTCTCCTCCCCTCCACCAGGGGGCGTTGTCAGTCTATGCACCCCTCCGCCACGGTGCGCTGTCAGTCTCTCCTCCCCTCCGCCAGGGGGTGCTGTCAGTGTCTTCTCCCCTCCGCCAGGGGGCGCTGTCAGTCTCTCCTCCCCTCCGCCAGGAGGCGCTGTAAGTGCCTCCTCGCCGCCGCCGGCGGGCGCTATCAGTGCCTCCTCCCCTCCGCCGGGGTCACTGTCAGTCTCTCCTCCCCTTCACCAGGCGGCGCTGTCAGCGACTCCTCCCCTCCGCCAGGGAGCACTGTCAGTCTCTCCTCCCCTCCGCCTGGCGGCGCTGTCAGTCTCTCCTCCCTTCCTCTAGGCGGCGCTGTCAGTCTCTCCTCGCCTCCGCCAGGAAGTGCTGTCAGTCTCTCCTCCCCTCCGCCAGGGGGTGCTGGCACTCTCTTCTCCCCACCACCAGGAGGCGCTGTCAGTCTCTGCTCCCCTCCGCCAGGGGGCACTGTCAGTCTCTCCTCCCCTCTGACAGTGGGCGCTGACAGTCTCTCCTCCCCTCCACCAGGGGGCGCTGTCAGTCTCTCCTTCCCTCCGACAGAGGGCGCTGGCACTCACTGCTCCCCTCCACCAGGGGGTGCTGTCAGTCTCTGCTTCCCCCTGCCAGGGGGCGCTGTCAGTGCCTCCTCCCCTCCGACGGGGGAGCTGTCAGTCTCTCCTCCGCTCCGCCAGGCGGCGCTGTCAGCGACTCCTCCCCTCCGCCAGGGAGCTCTGTCAGGCTTACCTCCCCTCCGCCAGGCGGCACTGTCAGTCTCTCCTCCCCTCCGCCGGGGGCGCTGTCAGTCTCTCCTCCCCTCTGCCAGGGGGCGCTGTCAGTCTCTCCTCCCCTCAGCCAGGGGACGCTGTCAGTCTCTCCTCGCCTCTGCCAGGTAGCGCTGTCAGTGTCGCCTCCCCTCCGCCAGGGGGCGCTGTCAGTCTTTCCTCCCCTCCGCCAGGGGGCGCTGTCTGTGCCTCCTCCCTTCTGCCGGGGGCACTGTCAGTCTCTCTTCCCCTCCACCAGGCGGCGCTATTAGCGTCTCCTCCCCTCCGCCAGGGAGCGCTGTCCATCTCTCCTCCCCTCCGCCAGTCGGCGCTGTCAGTCTCTCCTCCCTTCCTCCGGGGGCGCTGTCAGTCTCTCCTCCCCTCCGCCAGGGACCGCTGTCAGTCTCTCCTCCCCTCCGCCAGGGGGCTCTGTCAGTTTCTCCTCGCCTCCGCCAGGTAGCGCTGTCAGTCTCACCTCCCCTCCGCTAGGGGGCGCTGGCACTCTTTCAACCACTCAACCAGGGGGCGCTGTCAGTCTCCACTCCCGTCCGCCAGGGGGCACTGTCAGTCTCTCCTCACCTCCGCCAGGCGGCACTTTCAGTCTCTCCTCCCCTCCGCCAGGGGATGCTGTCAGTCTCTCCTCCCCTCCACCAGGGGACACTGCCAGTCTATCCTCCCCTCCGCCAGGGGGTGCTGTCAGTCTCTCCTCCCCTACGCCAGGGGGCGCTGTCAGTCGCTCCTCCCCTCCGCCAGGGACGCTGTCAGTCTCTCCTCCCCACCGCCAGGGGGCGCTGTCAGTCTCTCCTCCCCTCCGCCAGGGGGCGCTGTCAGTCTCTACTCCCCTCTGCCAGGGGGCGCTGTCAGTCTCTCCTCCCCTCTGCCAGGGGGCGCTGTCAGTCTCTCCTCCCCTTCGACAGGGGGCGCTGTCAGTCTCTCCTCCCTATCACCAGGGGGCGCTGTCAGTGTCTCCTCGCCTCCGCCAGGCGGCACTGTCAGTCTCTCCTCCCCTCTGCCAGAGGGCGCAGTCAGTCACTCCTCCCCTCCGCCAGGGGGTGCTGTCAGTCTCTCCTCCACTCCGCCAGGGGGCGCTGTCAGTCTCTCCTCCCGTCCGCCAGGTGGCACTGTCAGTCTCTCCTCTCCTCCACCAGGGGGCGCTGTCAGTCTCTGCTCCCCTCCGCCAGAGGGCGCTGTCAGCGTCTCCTCCCCTCCGCCAGGGAGCGCTGTTAGGCTCTCCTCCCCTTGGCCAGCGGGCGCTGTCAGTCTCTCCTCGCCTCCGCCAGGTAGCGCTGTCAGTCTCTCCTCCCCTCCAACAGTGGGCGCTGGCGCTCTCTCCTCCCCTCCACCAGGGGGTGTTGTCAGTCTCTGCTCTCCTGCGCCAGGGGGCGCTGTCAGTCTCTCCTCCACTCCGCCAGGGGGCCCTGTCAGTCTCTCCTCCCCTCTGCCAGAGGGCGCTGTCAGTGCCTCCTCCCTTCTGCCGGGGGCACTGTCAGTCTCTCTTCCCCTCCACCAGGCGGCGCTGTTAGCGTCTCCTCCCCTCCGCCAGGGAGCGCTGTCAGTTTCTCCTCCCCTCCGCCAGTCGGCGCTGTCAGTCTCTCCTCCCTTCCGTCGGGGGCGCTGTCAGTCTCTCCTCCCCTGCGCCAGGGGCCGCTGTCAGTCTCTCCTCCCCTCCGCCAGGGGGCTCTGTCAGTTTCTCCTCGCCTCCGCCAGGTAGCGCTGTCAGTCTCTCCTCCCCTCCGCCAGGTAGCGCTGTCAGTCTCTGCTCCCTTCCGCGATGGGGCACTGTCAGTCTCTCCTCCCCTCCGCCAGGCGGCGCTGTCAGTCTCTCCTCCCTTCCGTCGGGGGCGCTGTCAGTCTCTCCTCCCCTGCGCCAGGGGCCGCTGTCAGTCTCTCCTCCCCTCCGCCAGGGGGTGCTGTCAGTCTCTCCTCCCCTACACCAGGGGGCGCTGTCAGTCTCTCCTCCCCTCCGCCAGGGGGCGCTGTCAGTCTCTCCTCCCCACCGCCAGGGGGCACTGTCAGTCTCTCCTCCCCTCCGCCAGGGGGCGCTGTCAGTCTCTCCTCCCCTCCGCCAGGGGGCGCTGTCAGTCTCTCCTCCCCTCCGCCAGGCGGCGCTGTCAGTCTCTCCTCCCTTCCGCCGGGGGTGCTGTCAGTCACTCCTCCCCTCCGCCAGGGGCGCTGTCAGTCTCTCCTCCCCTCCGCCAGGCGGCGCTGTCAGCCTCTCCTCCCTTCCGCCAGGGGGCACTGTCAGTCTCTCCTCCCCTCCGCCAGGGGGCGCTGTCAGTCTCTCCTCCCCTCCGCCAGGGGGCGCTGCAATTCTCTCCTCCCCTCCGCCAGGGGGCACTGTCAGTCTCTCCTCCCCTCCGCCAGGGGGCGCTGTCAGTCTCTCCTCCCCATCACCAGGGGGCGCTGTCAGTGTCTCGTCCCCTCCTCCAGGGGGCGCTGTGAGCCTCTCCTCCCCTCCGCCATACGGCGCTGTCAATGTCTCCTCCACTCCGCCAGGGGGCGCTGTCAGTCTCGCCTCCCCTCTGCCAGGGGGCGCTGTCAGTCTCTCCTCCCCTCCGGCAAGGGGTGCTCTCAGTCTCTCCACCGCTCCGCCAGGAGGCGCTGTCGGTCTCTCCTCCCCTCCGCCAGGGGGCGCTGTCAGTGTCTCCTCCCCTCCGCCAGGGGGCGCTGTCAGTCTCTTCTCCCCTCCGCCAGGGGGCGCTCTCAGTCTCTCCTCCCCTCCACCAGGCGGCGCTGTAAGTGTCTCCTCCCCTCCGCCAGGGGACGCTGTCAGTCTGTCCTCCCCTCCTCCAGGGGCCGCAGTCAGTGCCTCCTCCCCTCCGCCTGGGGGCGCTGTCAGTCTCTCCTCCCGTCCGCCAGGGGGGCGCTGTCAGTGTCTCCTCCCCTCCACCAGGGGGCGCTGTTAGTCTCTCCTCCCCTCCGGCAAGGGGCGCTGTCGGTCTCTCCTCCCCTCCGCCAGGGGGCACTGTCAGTCTCTCCTCCCCTCCGTCAGGGGGCGCAGTCAGTTTCTCCTCCCCTCCGCCAGGGGCGCTGTAAGTGTCTCCTCCCCTCCGCCAGGGGGCGCTGTCAGTCTGTCCTCCCGTCCGCCAGGGGGCGCTGGCACTCTCGCCTCCCCTCCACCAGGGGGCGCTGTCAGTCTCTGCTCCCTTCCGCCAGGGGGCACTGTCAGTCTCTCCTCCCCTCCGCCAGGCGGCGCTTTCAGTCTCTCCTCCCCTCCGCCAGGGGACGCTGTAAGTCTCTCCTCCCCTCCGCCAGGGGACACTGCCAGTCTCTCCTCCCCTCTGACAGTGGGCGCTGACAGTGGCTCCTCCCCTCCAACAGGGGGCGCTGTCAGTCTTTCCAACCCTCCGCAGGCGGCGCTGTCAGCGTCTCCTCCCCTCCGCCTGGGAGCGCTGTCAGTCTCTCCTCCCCTCCGCCAAGGGGAGCTGTCAGTCTCTCCTCCCCTCCGCCAGGGGGCGTTGTCAGTCTCTCCTCACCTCCGCCAGGTAGCGCAGTCAGTCTCTCCTCCCCTCCACCAGGGGGCGCTGTCAGTCTCTGCTCCCCTCCGCCAGAGGGCGCTGTCTGCGTCTCCTCCCCTCCGCCAGGGAGCGCTGTTAGGCTCTCCTCCCCTTGGCCAGCGGGCGCTGTCAGTCTCTCCTCGCCTCCGACAGTGGGTGCTGGCAATCTCTCCTCCCCTCCACCAGGGGGCGTTGTCAGTCTCTGCTCCCCTCCGCCAGGGTGCGCTGTCAGTCTCTCCTCCCCTCCACCCGGGGGTGCTGTCAGTGTCTTCTCCCCTCCGCCAGGGGGCGCTGTCAGTCTCTCCTCCCCTCCGCCAGGAGGCGCTGTAAGTGCCTCCTCCCCGCCGCCGGCGGGCGCTGTCAGTCTCTCCACCCCTCCGCCAGTGGGCGCTGTAAGTGCCTCCTCCCCTCCACCGGGGTCACTGTCAGTCTCTCCTCCCCTTCACCAGGCGGCGCTGTCAGCGACTCCTCCCCTCCGCCAGGGAGCACTGTCAGTCTCTCCTCCCCTCCGCCCGGCGGCGCTGTCAGTCTCTCCTCCCTTCCACCAGGAGGCGCTGTCAGTCTCTCCTCGCCTCCGCCAGGTAATGCTGTCAGTCTCTCCTCCCCTCCGCCAGGCGGTGCTGGCACTCTCTCCTCCCCACCACCAGGAGGCGCTGTCAGTCTCTGCTCCCCTCCGCCAGGGGGCACTGTCAGTCTCTCCTCCCCTCTGCCAATGGGCGCTGTCAGTCTCTCCTCCCCTCTGACAGTGGGCGCTGACAGTCTCTCCACCCTTCCACCAGGGGGTGCTGTCAGTCTCTCCTTCCCTCCGACAGAGGGCGCTGGCAAGCTCTGCTCCCCTCCGCCAGGGGGCACTGTCAGTCTCTGCTTTCCCCCGCCAGGGGGCGCTGTCAGTGCCTCCTCCCCTCCGCCGGGGGAGCTGTCAGTCTCTCCTCCGCTCCGCCAGGTGGCGCTGTCAGCGTCTCCTCCCCTCCGCCAGGGAGCGCTGTCAGGCTCTCCTCCCCTCCGCCAGGCGGCACTGTCAGTCACTCCTCCCCTCCACTAGGCGGCGCTGTCAGTCTCTCCTCCCCTCAGCCAGGGGACGCTGTCAGTCTCTCCTCGCCTCTGCCAGGTAGCGCTGTCAGTCTCTCCTCCCCTCCAACAGTGGGCGCTGGCAATCTCTCCTCCCCTCCACCAGGGGGCGTTGTCAGTCTCTGCTCTCCTCTGCCAGGGGGCGCTGTCAGTCTCTCCTCCCCTCCGCCAGGGGGCCCTGTCAGTCTCTCCTCCCCTCCGCCAGGCGGCGCTGTCAGTCTCTCCTCCCCTCCGCCAGGGGGCGCAGTCAGTCTCTTCTCCCCTCCGCCAGGGGGCGCTGTCAGTCTCTCCTCCCCTCCACCAGATGGCACTGTCAGTCTCTCCTCCCCTCTGCAGGGGGCGCTGTCAGTCCCTCCTCCCCTACACCAGGGGGCGCTGTAAGTCTCTCCTCCCAACCGACAGTGGGCGTTGGCAGTCTCTCCTCCCCTCCGCCAGGGAGCGCTGTCAGTTTCTCCTCCCCTCCGCCAGTCAGCGCTGCCAGTCTCTCCTCCCTTCCTCCGGGGGCGCTGTCTGTCTCTCCTCCCCTCTGCCAGGGACCGCTGTCAGTCTCTCCACCCCTCCGCCAGTCGGCGCTGTCAGTCTCTCCTCCCTTCCTCCGGGGGCGCTGTCAGTCTCTCCTCCCCTCTGCCAGGGACCGCTGTCAGTCTCTCCTCCCCTCCGCCAGGGGGCTCTGTCAGTATCTCCTCGCCTCCGCCAGGTAGCGCTGTCAGTCTCTCCTCCCCTCCGCCAGGGGGCGCTGGCAATCTCTCCTCCCCTCCACTAGGGGGCGCTGTCAGTCTCTACTCCCGTCCGCCAGGGGGCACTGTCAGTCTCTCCTCCCCTCCGCCAGGCGGCGCTTTCAGTCTCTCCTCCCCTCCGCCAGGGGACGCTGTCAGTCTCTCCTCCCTTCCGCCAGGGGACACTGCCAGTCTCTCCTCCTCTCCGACAGGGGGCGCTGTCAGTCTCTCCTCCCCACCGCCAGGGGGCGCGGTCAGTCTCTCCTCCCCTCCGCCAGGGGGCGCTGTCAGCCTCTACTCCCCTCCGCCAGGGGGCGCTGTCAGTCTCTCCTCCCCTCCGCCAAGGGGAGCTGTCAGTCTCTCCTCCCCTCCGCCAGGGGGCGTTGTCAGTCACTCCTCCCCTCTGCCAGGGGGCGCTGTCAGTCTCTCCTCCCCTCAGCCAGGGGACGCTGTCAGTCTCTCCTCGCCTCTGCCAGGTAGCGCTGTCAGTGTCACCTCCCCTCCGCCAGGGGGCGCTGTCAGTCTCTCCTCCCCTCCGCCAGGGGGCGCTGTCTGTGCCTCCTCCCTTCTGCCGGGGGCACTGTCAGTCTCTCTTCCCCTCCACCAGGCGGCGCTATTAGCGTCTCCTCCCCTCCGCCAGGGAGCGCTGTCCATCTCTCCTCCCCTCCGCCAGTCGGCGCTGTCAGTCTCTCCTCCCTTCCTCCGGGGGCGCTGTCAGTCTCTCCTCCCCTCCGCCAGGGACCGCTGTCAGTCTCTCCTCCCCTCCGCCAGGGGGCTCTGTCAGTTTCTCCTCGCCTCCGCCAGGTTGCGCTGTCAGTCTCACCTCCCCTCCGCCAGGGGGCGCTGGCACTCTTTCAACCACTCAACCAGGGGGCGCTGTCAGTCTCTACTCCCGTCCGCCAGGGGGCACTGTCAGTCTCTCCTCCCCTCCGCCAGGCGGCACTTTCAGTCTCTCCTCCCCTCCGCCAGGGGATGCTGTCAGTCTCTCCTCCCCTCCACCAGGGGACACTGCCAGTCTATCCACCCCTCCGCCAGGGGGTGCTGTCAGTCTCTCCTCCCCTACGCCAGGGGGCGCTGTCAGTCGCTCCTCCCCTCCGCCAGGGACGCTGTCAGTCTCTCCTCCCCACCGCCAGGGGGCGCTGTCAGTCTCTCCTCCCCTCCGCCAGGGGGCGCTGTCAGTCTCTACTCCCCTCTGCCAGGGGGCGCTGTCAGTCTCTCCTCCCCTCTGCCAGGGGGCGCTGTCAGTCTCTCCTCCCTTCCTCCGGGGGCGCTGTCAGTCTCTCCTCCCCTCTGCCAGGGACCGCTGTCAGTCTCTCCTCCCCTCCGCCAGGGGGCTCTGTCAGTATCTCCTCGCCTCCGCCAGGTAGCGCTGTCAGTCTCTCCTCCCCTCCGCCAGGGGGCGCTGGCAATCTCTCCTCCCCTCCACTAGGGGGCGCTGTCAGTCTCTACTCCCGTCCGCCAGGGGGCACTGTCAGTCTCTCCTCCCCTCCGCCAGGCGGCGCTTTCAGTCTCTCCTCCCCTCCGCCAGGGGACGCTGTCAGTCTCTCCTCCCTTCCGCCAGGGGACACTGCCAGTCTCTCCTCCTCTCCGACAGGGGGCGCTGTCAGTCTCTCCTCCCCACCGCCAGGGGACGCGGTCAGTCTCTCCTCCCCTCCGCCAGGGGGCGCTGTCAGCCTCTACTCCCCTCCGCCAGGGGGCGCTGTCAGTCTCTCCTCCCCTCCGCCAAGGGGAGCTGTCAGTCTCTCCTCCCCTCCGCCAGGGGGCGTTGTCAGTCACTCCTCCCCTCTGCCAGGGGGCGCTGTCAGTCTCTCCTCCCCTCAGCCAGGGGACGCTGTCAGTCTCTCCTCGCCTCTGCCAGGTAGCGCTGTCAGTGTCACCTCCCCTCCGCCAGGGGGCGCTGTCAGTCTCTCCTCCCCTCCGCCAGGGGGCGCTGTCTGTGCCTCCTCCCTTCTACCGGGGCACTGTCAGTCTCTCTTCCCCTCCACCAGGCGGCGCTATTAGCGTCTCCTCCCCTCCGCCAGGGAGCGCTGTCCATCTCTCCTCCCCTCCGCCAGTCGGCGCTGTCAGTCTCTCCTCCCTTCCTCCGGGGGCGCTGTCAGTCTCTCCTCCCCTCCGCCAGGGACCGCTGTCAGTCTCTCCTCCCCTCCGCCAGGGGGCTCTGTCAGTTTCTCCTCGCCTCCGCCAGGTTGCGCTGTCAGTCTCACCTCCCCTCCGCCAGGGGGCGCTGGCACTCTTTCAACCACTCAACCAGGGGGCGCTGTCAGTCTCTACTCCCGTCCGCCAGGGGGCACTGTCAGTCTCTCCTCCCCTCCGCCAGGCGGCACTTTCAGTCTCTCCTCCCCTCCGCCAGGGGATGCTGTCAGTCTCTCCTCCCCTCCACCAGGGGACACTGCCAGTCTATCCACCCCTCCGCCAGGGGGTGCTGTCAGTCTCGCCTCCCCTACGCCAGGGGGCGCTGTCAGTCGCTCCTCCCCTCCGCCAGGGACGCTGTCAGTCTCTCCTCCCCACCGCCAGGGGGCGCTGTCAGTCTCTCCTCCCCTCCGCCAGGGGGCGCTGTCAGTCTCTACTCCCCTCTGCCAGGGGGCGCTGTCAGTCTCTCCTCCCCTCTGCCAGGGGGCGCTGTCAGTCTCTCCTCCCCTTCGACAGGGGGCGCTGTCAGTCTCTCCTCCCTATCACCAGGGGGCGCTGTCAGTGTCTCCTCGCCTCCGCCAGGCGGCACTATCAGTCTCTCCTCCCCTCTGCCAGAGGGCGCAGTCAGTCACTCCTCCCCTCCGCCAGGGGGTGCTTTCAGTCTCTCCTCCACTCCGCCAAGGGGAGCTGTCAGTCTCTCCTCCCCTCCGCCAGGGGGCGTTGTCAGTCACTCCTCCCCTCTGCCAGGGGGCGCTGTCAGTCTCTCCTCCCCTCAGCCAGGGGACGCTGTCAGTCTCTCCTCGCCTCTGCCAGGGGGCGCTGTCAGTCTCTCCTCCCGTCCGCCAGGTGGCACTGTCAGTCTCTCCTCCCCTCCACCAGGGGGCGCTGTCAGTCTCTGCTCCCCTCCGCCAGAGGGCGCTGTCAGCGTCTGCTCCCCTCCGCCAGGGAGCGCTGTTAGGCTCTCCTCCCCTTGGCCAGCGGGCGCTGTCAGTCTCTCCTCGCCTCCGCCAGGTAGCGCTGTCAGTCTCTCCTCCCCTCCAACAGTGGGCGCTGGCACTCTCTCCTCCCCTCCACCAGGGGGTGTTGTCAGTCTCTGCTCTCCTGCGCCAGGGGGCGCTGTCAGTCTCTCCTCCACTCCGCCAGGGGGCCCTGTCAGTCTCTCCTCCCCTCTGCCAGGCGGCGCTGTCAGTCTCTCCTCCCCTCCACCAGGGGGCGCTGTCAGTCACCCCTCCCCTCCGCCAGGGGTTGATGTCAGTCTCTCCTCCCCTCCGTCAGGGGGCACTGTCAGTCTCTCCTCCCCTCCGCCAGATGGCACTGTCAGTCTCTCCTCCCCTCTGCCAGGGGGCGCTGTCAGTCTCTCCTCCCCTCAACCAGGGGGCGCTGTCAGTCTCTCCTCCCTTCCATCGGGGGCGCTGTCAGTCTCTCCTCCCCTGCGCCAGGGGCCGCTGTCAGTCTCTCCTCCCCTCCGCCAGGGGGCTCTGTCAGTTTCTCCTCGCCTCCGCCAGGTAGCGCTGTCAGTCTCTCCTCCCCTCCGCCAGGTAGCGCTGTCAGTCTCTGCTCCCTTCCGCGATGGGCCACTGTCAGTCTCTCCTCCCCTCCGCCAGGGGGCGCTGTCAGTCTCTCCTCCCCTCCGCCAGGGGGCGCTGCAATTCTCTCCTCCCCTCCGCCAGGGGGCACTGTCAGTCTCTCCTCCCCTCCGCCAGGGGGCGCTGTCAGTCTCTCCTCCCCATCACCAGGGGGCGCTGTCAGTGTCTCGTCCCCTCCTCCAGGGGGCGCTGTGAGCCTCTCCTCCCTTCCGCCAGGGGGCACTGTCAGTCTCTCCTCCCCTCCGCCAGGGGGCGCTGTCAGTCTCTCCTCCCCTCCGCCAGGGGGCGCTGCAATTCTCTCCTCCCCTCCGCCAGGGGGCACTGTCAGTCTCTCCTCCCCTCCGCCAGGGGGCGCTGTCAGTCTCTCCTCCCCATCACCAGGGGGCGCTGTCAGTGTCTCGTCCCCTCCTCCAGGGGGCGCTGTGAGCCTCTCCTCCCCTCCGCCATACGGCGCTGTCAATGTCTCCTCCACTCCGCCAGGGGGCGCTGTCAGTCTCGCCTCCCCTCTGCCAGGGGGCGCTGTCAGTCTCTCCTCCCCTCCGGCAAGGGGTGCTCTCAGTCTCTCCACCGCTCCGCCAGGAGGCGCTGTCGGTCTCTCCTCCCCTCCGCCAGGGGGCGCTGTCAGTGTCTCCTCCCCTCCGCCAGGGGGCGCTGTCAGTCTCTTCTCCCCTCCGCCAGGGGGCGCTCTCAGTCTCTCCTCCCCTCCACCAGGCGGCGCTGTAAGTGTCTCCTCCCCTCCGCCAGGGGACGCTGTCAGTCTGTCCTCCCCTCCTCCAGGGGCCGCAGTCAGTGCCTCCTCCCCTCCGCCTGGGGGCGCTGTCAGTCTCTCCTCCCGTCCGCCAGGGGGGCGCTGTCAGTGTCTCCTCCCCTCCACCAGGGGGCGCTGTTAGTCTCTCCTCCCCTCCGGCAAGGGGCGCTGTCGGTCTCTCCTCCCCTCCGCCAGGGGGCACTGTCAGTCTCTCCTCCCCTCCGTCAGGGGGCGCAGTCAGTTTCTCCTCCCCTCCGCCAGGGGCGCTGTAAGTGTCTCCTCCCCTCCGCCAGGGGGCGCTGTCAGTCTGTCCTCCCGTCCGCCAGGGGGCGCTGGCACTCTCGCCTCCCCTCCACCAGGGGGCGCTGTCAGTCTCTGCTCCCTTCCGCCAGGGGGCACTGTCAGTCTCTCCTCCCCTCCGCCAGGCGGCGCTTTCAGTCTCTCCTCCCCTCCGCCAGGGGACGCTGTAAGTCTCTCCTCCCCTCCGCCAGGGGACACTGCCAGTCTCTCCTCCCCTCTGACAGTGGGCGCTGACAGTGGCTCCTCCCCTCCAACAGGGGGCGCTGTCAGTCTTTCCAACCCTCCGCAGGCGGCGCTGTCAGCGTCTCCTCCCCTCCGCCTGGGAGCGCTGTCAGTCTCTCCTCCCCTCCGCCAAGGGGAGCTGTCAGTCTCTCCTCCCCTCCGCCAGGGGGCGTTGTCAGTCTCTCCTCACCTCCGCCAGGTAGCGCAGTCAGTCTCTCCTCCCCTCCACCAGGGGGCGCTGTCAGTCTCTGCTCCCCTCCGCAAGAGGGCGCTGTCTGCGTCTCCTCCCCTCCGCCAGGGAGCGCTGTTAGGCTCTCCTCCCCTTGGCCAGCGGGCGCTGTCAGTCTCTCCTCGCCTCCGACAGTGGGTGCTGGCAATCTCTCCTCCCCTCCACCAGGGGGCGTTGTCAGTCTCTGCTCCCCTCCGCCAGGGTGCGCTGTCAGTCTCTCCTCCCCTCCACCCGGGGGTGCTGTCAGTGTCTTCTCCCCTCCGCCAGGGGGCGCTGTCAGTCTCTCCTCCCCTCCGCCAGGAGGCGCTGTAAGTGCCTCCTCCCCGCCGCCGGCGGGCGCTGTCAGTCTCTCCACCCCTCCGCCAGTGGGCGCTGTAAGTGCCTCCTCCCCTCCACCGGGGTCACTGTCAGTCTCTCCTCCCCTTCACCAGGCGGCGCTGTCAGCGACTCCTCCCCTCCGCCAGGGAGCACTGTCAGTCTCTCCTCCCCTCCGCCCGGCGGCGCTGTCAGTCTCTCCTCCCTTCCACCAGGCGGCGCTGTCAGTCTCTCCTCGCCTCCGCCAGGTAATGCTGTCAGTCTCTCCTCCCCTCCGCCAGGCGGTGCTGGCACTCTCTCCTCCCCACCACCAGGAGGCGCTGTCAGTCTCTGCTCCCCTCCGCCAGGGGGCACTGTCAGTCTCTCCTCCCCTCTGCCAATGGGCGCTGTCAGTCTCTCCTCCCCTCTGACAGTGGGCGCTGACAGTCTCTCCACCCTTCCACCAGGGGGTGCTGTCAGTCTCTCCTTCCCTCCGACAGAGGGCGCTGGCAAGCTCTGCTCCCCTCCGCCAGGGGGCACTGTCAGTCTCTGCTTTCCCCCGCCAGGGGGCGCTGTCAGTGCCTCCTCCCCTCCGCCGGGGGAGCTGTCAGTCTCTCCTCCGCTCCGCCAGGTGGCGCTGTCAGCGTCTCCTCCCCTCCGCCAGGGAGCGCTGTCAGGCTCTCCTCCCCTCCGCCAGGCGGCACTGTCAGTCACTCCTCCCCTCCACTAGGCGGCGCTGTCAGTCTCTCCTCCCCTCAGCCAGGGGACGCTGTCAGTCTCTCCTCGCCTCTGCCAGGTAGCGCTGTCAGTCTCTCCTCCCCTCCAACAGTGGGCGCTGGCAATCTCTCCTCCCCTCCACCAGGGGGCGTTGTCAGTCTCTGCTCTCCTCTGCCAGGGGGCGCTGTCAGTCTCTCCTCCCCTCCGCCAGGGGGCCCTGTCAGTCTCTCCTCCCCTCCGCCAGGCGGCGCTGTCAGTCTCTCCTCCCCTCTGCAGGGGGCGCTGTCAGTCCCTCCTCCCCTACACCAGGGGGCGCTGTAAGTCTCTCCTCCCAACCGACAGTGGGCGTTGGCAGTCTCTCCTCCCCTCCGCCAGGGAGCGCTGTCAGTTTCTCCTCCCCTCCGCCAGTCAGCGCTGCCAGTCTCTCCTCCCTTCCTCCGGGGGCGCTGTCTGTCTCTCCTCCCCTCTGCCAGGGACCGCTGTCAGTCTCTCCACCCCTCCGCCAGTCGGCGCTGTCAGTCTCTCCTCCCTTCCTCCGGGGGCGCTGTCAGTCTCTCCTCCCCTCTGCCAGGGACCGCTGTCAGTCTCTCCTCCCCTCCGCCAGGGGGCTCTGTCAGTATCTCCTCGCCTCCGCCAGGTAGCGCTGTCAGTCTCTCCTCCCCTCCGCCAGGGGGCGCTGGCAATCTCTCCTCCCCTCCACTAGGGGGCGCTGTCAGTCTCTACTCCCGTCCGCCAGGGGGCACTGTCAGTCTCTCCTCCCCTCCGCCAGGCGGCGCTTTCAGTCTCTCCTCCCCTCCGCCAGGGGACGCTGTCAGTCTCTCCTCCCTTCCGCCAGGGGACACTGCCAGTCTCTCCTCCTCTCCGACAGGGGGCGCTGTCAGTCTCTCCTCCCCACCGCCAGGGGGCGCGGTCAGTCTCTCCTCCCCTCCGCCAGGGGGCGCTGTCAGCCTCTACTCCCCTCCGCCAGGGGGCGCTGTCAGTCTCTCCTCCCCTCCGCCAAGGGGAGCTGTCAGTCTCTCCTCCCCTCCGCCAGGGGGCGTTGTCAGTCACTCCTCCCCTCTGCCAGGGGGCGCTGTCAGTCTCTCCTCCCCTCAGCCAGGGGACGCTGTCAGTCTCTCCTCGCCTCTGCCAGGTAGCGCTGTCAGTGTCACCTCCCCTCCGCCAGGGGGCGCTGTCAGTCTCTCCTCCCCTCCGCCAGGGGGCGCTGTCTGTGCCTCCTCCCTTCTGCCGGGGGCACTGTCAGTCTCTCTTCCCCTCCACCAGGCGGCGCTATTAGCGTCTCCTCCCCTCCGCCAGGGAGCGCTGTCCATCTCTCCTCCCCTCCGCCAGTCGGCGCTGTCAGTCTCTCCTCCCTTCCTCCGGGGGCGCTGTCAGTCTCTCCTCCCCTCCGCCAGGGACCGCTGTCAGTCTCTCCTCCCCTCCGCCAGGGGGCTCTGTCAGTTTCTCCTCGCCTCCGCCAGGTTGCGCTGTCAGTCTCACCTCCCCTCCGCCAGGGGGCGCTGGCAATCTTTCAACCACTCAACCAGGGGGCGCTGTCAGTCTCTACTCCCGTCCGCCAGGGGGCACTGTCAGTCTCTCCTCCCCTCCGCCAGGCGGCACTTTCAGTCTCTCCTCCCCTCCGCCAGGGGATGCTGTCAGTCTCTCCTCCCCTCCACCAGGGGACACTGCCAGTCTATCCACCCCTCCGCCAGGGGGTGCTGTCAGTCTCTCCTCCCCTACGCCAGGGGGCGCTGTCAGTCGCTCCTCCCCTCCGCCAGGGACGCTGTCAGTCTCTCCTCCCCACCGCCAGGGGGCGCTGTCAGTCTCTCCTCCCCTCCGCCAGGGGGCGCTGTCAGTCTCTACTCCCCTCTGCCAGGGGGCGCTGTCAGTCTCTCCTCCCCTCTGCCAGGGGGCGCTGTCAGTCTCTCCTCCCTTCCTCCGGGGGCGCTGTCAGTCTCTCCTCCCCTCTGCCAGGGACCGCTGTCAGTCTCTCCTCCCCTCCGCCAGGGGGCTCTGTCAGTATCTCCTCGCCTCCGCCAGGTAGCGCTGTCAGTCTCTCCTCCCCTCCGCCAGGGGGCGCTGGCAATCTCTCCTCCCCTCCACTAGGGGGCGCTGTCAGTCTCTACTCCTGTCCGCCAGGGGGCACTGTCAGTCTCTCCTCCCCTCCGCCAGGCGGCGCTTTCAGTCTCTCCTCCCCTCCGCCAGGGGACGCTGTCAGTCTCTCCTCCCTTCCGCCAGGGGACACTGCCAGTCTCTCCTCCTCTCCGACAGGGGGCGCTGTCAGTCTCTCCTCCCCACCGCCAGGGGACGCGGTCAGTCTCTCCTCCCCTCCGCCAGGGGGCGCTGTCAGCCTCTACTCCCCTCCGCCAGGGGGCGCTGTCAGTCTCTCCTCCCCTCCGCCAAGGGGAGCTGTCAGTCTCTCCTCCCCTCCGCCAGGGGGCGTTGTCAGTCACTCCTCCCCTCTGCCAGGGGGCGCTGTCAGTCTCTCCTCCCCTCAGCCAGGGGACGCTGTCAGTCTCTCCTCGCCTCTGCCAGGTAGCGCTGTCAGTGTCACCTCCCCTCCGCCAGGGGGCGCTGTCAGTCTCTCCTCCCCTCCGCCAGGGGGCGCTGTCTGTGCCTCCTCCCTTCTACCGGGGGCACTGTCAGTCTCTCTTCCCCTCCACCAGGCGGCGCTATTAGCGTCTCCTCCCCTCCGCCAGGGAGCGCTGTCCATCTCTCCTCCCCTCCGCCAGTCGGCGCTGTCAGTCTCTCCTCCCTTCCTCCGGGGGCGCTGTCAGTCTCTCCTCCCCTCCGCCAGGGACCGCTGTCAGTCTCTCCTCCCCTCCGCCAGGGGGCTCTGTCAGTTTCTCCTCGCCTCCGCCAGGTTGCGCTGTCAGTCTCACCTCCCCTCCGCCAGGGGGCGCTGGCACTCTTTCAACCACTCAACCAGGGGGCGCTGTCAGTCTCTACTCCCGTCCGCCAGGGGGCACTGTCAGTCTCTCCTCCCCTCCGCCAGGCGGCACTTTCAGTCTCTCCTCCCCTCCGCCAGGGGATGCTGTCAGTCTCTCCTCCCCTCCACCAGGGGACACTGCCAGTCTATCCACCCCTCCGCCAGGGGGTGCTGTCAGTCTCGCCTCCCCTACGCCAGGGGGCGCTGTCAGTCGCTCCTCCCCTCCGCCAGGGACGCTGTCAGTCTCTCCTCCCCACCGCCAGGGGGCGCTGTCAGTCTCTCCTCCCCTCCGCCAGGGGGCGCTGTCAGTCTCTACTCCCCTCTGCCAGGGGGCGCTGTCAGTCTCTCCTCCCCTCTGCCAGGGGGCGCTGTCAGTCTCTCCTCCCCTTCGACAGGGGGCGCTGTCAGTCTCTCCTCCCTATCACCAGGGGGCGCTGTCAGTGTCTCCTCGCCTCCGCCAGGCGGCACTGTCAGTCTCTCCTCCCCTCTGCCAGAGGGCGCAGTCAGTCACTCCTCCCCTCCGCCAGGGGGTGCTTTCAGTCTCTCCTCCACTCCGCCAAGGGGAGCTGTCAGTCTCTCCTCCCCTCCGCCAGGGGGCGTTGTCAGTCACTCCTCCCCTCTGCCAGGGGGCGCTGTCAGTCTCTCCTCCCCTCAGCCAGGGGACGCTGTCAGTCTCTCCTCGCCTCTGCCAGGGGGCGCTGTCAGTCTCTCCTCCCGTCCGCCAGGTGGCACTGTCAGTCTCTCCTCCCCTCCACCAGGGGGCGCTGTCAGTCTCTGCTCCCCTCCGCCAGAGGGCGCTGTCAGCGTCTGCTCCCCTCCGCCAGGGAGCGCTGTTAGGCTCTCCTCCCCTTGGCCAGCGGGCGCTGTCAGTCTCTCCTCGCCTCCGCCAGGTAGCGCTGTCAGTCTCTCCTCCCCTCCAACAGTGGGCGCTGGCACTCTCTCCTCCCCTCCACCAGGGGGTGTTGTCAGTCTCTGCTCTCCTGCGCCAGGGGGCGCTGTCAGTCTCTCCTCCACTCCGCCAGGGGGCCCTGTCAGTCTCTCCTCCCCTCTGCCAGGCGGCGCTGTCAGTCTCTCCTCCCCTCCACCAGGGGGCGCTGTCAGTCACCCCTCCCCTCCGCCAGGGGTTGATGTCAGTCTCTCCTCCCCTCCGTCAGGGGGCACTGTCAGTCTCTCCTCCCCTCCGCCAGATGGCACTGTCAGTCTCTCCTCCCCTCTGCCAGGGGGCGCTGTCAGTCTCTCCTCCCCTCAACCAGGGGGCGCTGTCAGTCTCTCCTCCCTTCCATCGGGGGCGCTGTCAGTCTCTCCTCCCCTGCGCCAGGGGCCGCTGTCAGTCTCTCCTCCCCTCCGCCAGGGGGCTCTGTCAGTTTCTCCTCGCCTCCGCCAGGTAGCGCTGTCAGTCTCTCCTCCCCTCCGCCAGGTAGCGCTGTCAGTCTCTGCTCCCTTCCGCGATGGGCCACTGTCAGTCTCTCCTCCCCTCCGCCAGGCGGCGCTTTCAGTCTCTCCTCCCCTCCGCCAGGGGGCGCTTTCAGTCTCTCCTCCCCTCCGCCAGGGGGCGCTGCCAGTCTCTCCTCCCCTCCGCCAGGGGGTGCTGTCAGTCTCTCCTCCCCTACACCAGGGGGCGCTGTCAGTCTCTCCTCCCCTCCGCCAGGGGGCGCTGTCAGTCTCTCCACCCCACCGCCAGGGGGCACTGTCAGTCTCTCCTCCCCTCCGCCAGGGGGCGCTGTCATTCTCTCCTCCCCTCCGCCAGGGGGCGCTGTCAGTCTCTCCTCCCCTCCGCCAGGCGGCGCTGTCAGTCTCTCCTCCCTTCCGCCGGGGGTGCTGTCAGTCACTCCTCCCCTCCGCCAGGGGCGCTGTCAGTCTCTCCTGCCCTCCGCCAGGCGGCGCTGTCAGCCTCTCCTCCCTTCCGCCAGGGGGCACTGTCAGCCTCTCCTCCCCTCTGCCAGGGGGGCGCTGTCAGTCTCTCCTCCCCTCCGCCAGGGGGCGCTGTAATTCTCTCCTCCCCTCCGCCAGGGGGCACTGTCAGTCTCTCCTCCCCTCCGCCAGGGGGCGCTGTCAGTCTCTCCTCCCCATCACCAGGGGGCGCTGTCAGTGTCTCGTCCCCTCCTCCAGGGGGCGCTGTGAGCCTCTCCTCCCCTCCGCCATACGGCGCTGTCAATGTCTCCTCCACTCCGCCAGGGGGCGCTGTCAGTCTCGCCTCCCCTCCGCCAGGGGGCGCTGTCAGTCTCTCCTCCCCTCCGGCAAGGGGTGCTCTCAGTCTCTCCACCGCTCCGCCAGGAGGCGCTGTCGGTCTCTCCTCCCCTCCGCCAGGGGGCGCTGTCAGTGTCTCCTCCCCTCCGCCAGGGGCGCTGTCAGTCTCTCCTCCCCTCCGCCACGGGGCGCTCTCAGTCTCTCCTCCCCTCCACTAGGCGGCGCTGTAAGTGTCTCCTCCCCTCCGCCAGGGGACGCTGTCAGTCTGTCCTCCCCTCCTCCAGGGGCCGCAGTCAGTGCCTCCTCCCCTCCGCCTGGGGGCGCTGTCAGTCTCTCCTCCCGTCCGCCAGGGGGGCGCTGTCAGTGTCTCCTCCCCTCCACCAGGGGGCGCTGTTAGTCTCTCCTCCCCTCCGGCAAGGGGCGCTGTCGGTCTCTCCTCCCCTCCGCCAGGGGACGCTGTAAGTCTCTCCTCCCCTCCGCCAGGGGACGCTGTAAGTCTCTCCTCCCCTCCGCCAGGGGACACTGCCAGTCTCTCCTCCCCTCCGGCAGTGGGCGCTGACAGTGGCTCCTCCCCTCCAACAGGGGGCGCTGTCAGTCTTTCCAACCCTCCGCCAGGCGGTGCTGTCAGCGTCTCCTCCCCTCCGCCTGGGAGCGCAGTCAGTCTCTCCTCCCCTCCCCCAGGCAGCACTGTCAGTCTCTCCTCCCCTCCACTAGGCGGCGATGACAGTCTCTCCTCCCCTCCGCCGGGGGCGCTGTCAGTCTCTCCTCCCCTCCGCCAAGGGAAGCTGTCAGTCTCTCCTCCCCTCCGCCAGGGGGCGTTGTCAGTCTCTCCTCACCTCCGCCAGGTGGCGCAGTCAGTCTCTCCTCCCCTCCGACAGTGGGCGCTGGCAATCTCTCCTCCCCTCCACCAGGGGGCGTTGTCAGTCTCTGCTCCCCTCCGCCAGGGTGCGCTGTCAGTCTCTCCTCCCCTCCACCCGGGGGTGCTGTCAGTGTCTTCTCCCCTCCGCCAGGGGGCGCTGTCAGTCTCTCCTCCCCTCCGCCAGGAGGCGCTGTAAGTGCCTCCTCCCCGCCGCTGGCGGGCGCTGTCAGTCTCTCCTCCCCTCCGCCAGGGGGCGCTGTAAGTGCCTCCTCCCCTCCACCGGGGTCACTGTCAGTCTCTCCTCCCCTTCACCAGGCGGCGCTGTCAGCGACTCCTCCCCTCCGCCAGGGAGCACTGTCAGTCTCTCCTCCCCTCCGCCCGGCGGCGCTGTCAGTCTCTCCTCCCTTCCACCAGGCGGCGCTGTCAGTCTCTCCTCGCCTCCGCCAGGTAATGCTGTCAGTCTCTCCTCCCCTCCGCCAGGGGGTGCTGGCACTCTCTCCTCCCCACCACCAGGAGGCGCTGTCAGTCTCTGCTCCCCTCCGCCAGGGGGCACTGTCAGTCTCTCCTCCCCTCTGCCAATGGGCGCTGTCAGTCTCTCCTCCCCTCTGACAGTGGGCGCTGACAGTCTCTCCACCCCTCCACCAGGGGGTGCTGTCAGTCTCTCCTTCCCTCCGACAGAGGGCGCTGGCAAGCTCTGCTCCCCTCCGCCAGGGGGCACTGTCAGTCTCTGCTTTCCCCCGCCAGGGAGCGCTGTCAGTGCCTCCTCCCCTCCGCCGGGGGAGCTGTCAGTCTCTCCTCCGCTCCGCCAGGCGGCGCTGTCAGCGTCTCCTCCCCTCCGCCAGGGAGCGCTGTCAGGCTCTCCTCCCCTCCGCCAGGCGGCACTGTCAGTCACTCCTCCCCTCCACTAGGCGGCGCTGTCAGTCTCTCCTCCCCTCCGCCGGGGGCGCTGTCAGTCTCTCCTCCCCTCAGCCAGGGGACGCTGTCAGTCTCTCCTCGCCTATGCCAGGTAGCGCTGTCAGTCTCTCCTCCCCTCCAACAGTGGGCGCTGGCAATCTCCCCTCCCCTCCACCAGGGGGCGTTGTCAGTCTCTGCTCTCCTCCGCCAGGGGGCGCTGTCAGTCTCTCCTCCCCTCCGCCAGGGGGCCCTGTCAGTCTCTCCTCCCCTCCGCCAGGCGGCGCTGTCAGTCTCTCCACCCCTCCGCCAGGGGGCGCAGTCAGTCTCTCCTCCCCTCCGCCAGGTAGCGCTGTCAGTCTCTGCTCCCTTCCGCGATGGGCCACTGTCAGTCTCTCCTCCCCTCCGCCAGGCGGCGCTTTCAGTCTCTCCTCCCCTCCGCCAGGGGGCGCTTTCAGTCTCTCCTCCCCTCCGCCAGGGGGCGCTGCCAGTCTCTCCTCCCCTCCGCCAGGGGGTGCTGTCAGTCTCTCCTCCCCTACACCAGGGGGCGCTGTCAGTCTCTCCTCCCCTCCGCCAGGGGGCGCTGTCAGTCTCTCCACCCCACCGCCAGGGGGCACTGTCAGTCTCTCCTCCCCTCCGCCAGGGGGCGCTGTCATTCTCTCCTCCCCTCCGCCAGGGGGCGCTGTCAGTCTCTCCTCCCCTCCGCCAGGCGGCGCTGTCAGTCTCTCCTCCCTTCCGCCGGGGGTGCTGTCAGTCACTCCTCCCCTCCGCCAGGGGCGCTGTCAGTCTCTCCTGCCCTCCGCCAGGCGGCGCTGTCAGCCTCTCCTCCCTTCCGCCAGGGGGCACTGTCAGCCTCTCCTCCCCTCTGCCAGGGGGCGCTGTCAGTCTCTCCTCCCCTCCGCCAGGGGGCGCTGTAATTCTCTCCTCCCCTCCGCCAGGGGGCACTGTCAGTCTCTCCTCCCCTCCGCCAGGGGGCGCTGTCAGTCTCTCCTCCCCATCACCAGGGGGCGCTGTCAGTGTCTCGTCCCCTCCTCCAGGGGGCGCTGTGAGCCTCTCCTCCCCTCCGCCATACGGCGCTGTCAATGTCTCCTCCACTCCGCCAGGGGGCGCTGTCAGTCTCGCCTCCCCTCCGCCAGGGGGCGCTGTCAGTCTCTCCTCCCCTCCGGCAAGGGGTGCTCTCAGTCTCTCCACCGCTCCGCCAGGAGGCGCTGTCGGTCTCTCCTCCCCTCCGCCAGGGGGCGCTGTCAGTGTCTCCTCCCCTCCGCCAGGGGCGCTGTCAGTCTCTCCTCCCCTCCGCCACGGGGCGCTCTCAGTCTCTCCTCCCCTCCACTAGGCGGCGCTGTAAGTGTCTCCTCCCCTCCGCCAGGGGACGCTGTCAGTCTGTCCTCCCCTCCTCCAGGGGCCGCAGTCAGTGCCTCCTCCCCTCCGCCTGGGGGCGCTGTCAGTCTCTCCTCCCGTCCGCCAGGGGGGCGCTGTCAGTGTCTCCTCCCCTCCACCAGGGGGCGCTGTTAGTCTCTCCTCCCCTCCGGCAAGGGGCGCTGTCGGTCTCTCCTCCCCTCCGCCAGGGGACGCTGTAAGTCTCTCCTCCCCTCCGCCAGGGGACGCTGTAAGTCTCTCCTCCCCTCCGCCAGGGGACACTGCCAGTCTCTCCTCCCCTCCGGCAGTGGGCGCTGACAGTGGCTCCTCCCCTACAACAGGGGGCGCTGTCAGTCTTTCCAACCCTCCGCCAGGCGGTGCTGTCAGCGTCTCCTCCCCTCCGCCTGGGAGCGCAGTCAGTCTCTCCTCCCCTCCCCCAGGCAGCACTGTCAGTCTCTCCTCCCCTCCACTAGGCGGCGATGACAGTCTCTCCTCCCCTCCGCCGGGGGCGCTGTCAGTCTCTCCTCCCCTCCGCCAAGGGGAGCTGTCAGTCTCTCCTCCCCTCCGCCAGGGGGCGTTGTCAGTCTCTCCTCACCTCCGCCAGGTGGCGCAGTCAGTCTCTCCTCCCCTCCGACAGTGGGCGCTGGCAATCTCTCCTCCCCTCCACCAGGGGGCGTTGTCAGTCTCTGCTCCCCTCCGCCAGGGTGCGCTGTCAGTCTCTCCTCCCCTCCACCCGGGGGTGCTGTCAGTGTCTTCTCCCCTCCGCCAGGGGGCGCTGTCAGTCTCTCCTCCCCTCCGCCAGGAGGCGCTGTAAGTGCCTCCTCCCCGCCGCCGGCGGGCGCTGTCAGTCTCTCCTCCCCTCCGCCAGGGGGCGCTGTAAGTGCCTCCTCCCCTCCACCGGGGTCACTGTCAGTCTCTCCTCCCCTTCACCAGGCGGCGCTGTCAGCGTCTCCTCCCCTCCGCCAGGGAGCGCTGTCAGGCTCTCCTCCCCTCCGCCAGGCGGCACTGTCAGTCACTCCTCCCCTCCACTAGGCGGCGCTGTCAGTCTCTCCTCCCCTCCGCCGGGGGCGCTGTCAGTCTCTCCTCCCCTCAGCCAGGGGACGCTGTCAGTCTCTCCTCGCCTCTGCCAGGGGGCGCTGTCAGTCTCTCCTCCCGTCCGCCAGGTGGCACTGTCAGTCTCTCCTCCCCTCCACCAGGGGGCGCTGTCAGTCTCTGCTCCCCTCCGCCAGAGGGCGCTGTCAGCGTCTGCTCCCCTCCGCCAGGGAGCGCTGTTAGGCTCTCCTCCCCTTGGCCAGCGGGCGCTGTCAGTCTCTCCTCGCCTCCGCCAGGTAGCGCTGTCAGTCTCTCCTCCCCTCCAACAGTGGGCGCTGGCACTCTCTCCTCCCCTCCACCAGGGGGTGTTGTCAGTCTCTGCTCTCCTGCGCCAGGGGGCGCTGTCAGTCTCTCCTCCACTCCGCCAGGGGCCCTGTCAGTCTCTCCTCCCCTCTGCCAGGCGGCGCTGTCAGTCTCTCCTCCCCTCCACCAGGGGGCGCTGTCAGTCACCCCTCCCCTCCGCCAGGGGTTGATGTCAGTCTCTCCTCCCCTCCGTCAGGGGCACTGTCAGTCTCTCCTCCCCTCCGCCAGATGGCACTGTCAGTCTCTCCTCCCCTCTGCCAGGGGGCGCTGTCAGTCTCTCCTCCCCTCAACCAGGGGGCGCTGTCAGTCTCTCCTCCCTTCCATCGGGGGCGCTGTCAGTCTCTCCTCCCCTGCGCCAGGGGCCGCTGTCAGTCTCTCCTCCCCTCCGCCAGGGGGCTCTGTCAGTTTCTCCTCGCCTCCGCCAGGTAGCGCTGTCAGTCTCTCCTCCCCTCCGCCAGGTAGCGCTGTCAGTCTCTGCTCCCTTCCGCGATGGGCCACTGTCAGTCTCTCCTCCCCTCCGCCAGGCGGCGCTTTCAGTCTCTCCTCCCCTCCGCCAGGGGGCGCTTTCAGTCTCTCCTCCCCTCCGCCAGGGGGCGCTGCCAGTCTCTCCTCCCCTCCGCCAGGGGGTGCTGTCAGTCTCTCCTCCCCTACACCAGGGGGCGCTGTCAGTCTCTCCTCCCCTCCGCCAGGGGGCGCTGTCAGTCTCTCCACCCCACCGCCAGGGGGCACTGTCAGTCTCTCCTCCCCTCCGCCAGGGGGCGCTGTCATTCTCTCCTCCCCTCCGCCAGGGGGCGCTGTCAGTCTCTCCTCCCCTCCGCCAGGCGGCGCTGTCAGTCTCTCCTCCCTTCCGCCGGGGGTGCTGTCAGTCACTCCTCCCCTCCGCCAGGGGCGCTGTCAGTCTCTCCTGCCCTCCGCCAGGCGGCGCTGTCAGCCTCTCCTCCCTTCCGCCAGGGGCACTGTCAGCCTCTCCTCCCCTCTGCCAGGGGGCGCTGTCAGTCTCTCCTCCCCTCCGCCAGGGGGCGCTGTAATTCTCTCCTCCCCTCCGCCAGGGGGCACTGTCAGTCTCTCCTCCCCTCCGCCAGGGGGCGCTGTCAGTCTCTCCTCCCCATCACCAGGGGGCGCTGTCAGTGTCTCGTCCCCTCCTCCAGGGGGCGCTGTGAGCCTCTCCTCCCCTCCGCCATACGGCGCTGTCAATGTCTCCTCCACTCCGCCAGGGGGCGCTGTCAGTCTCGCCTCCCCTCCGCCAGGGGGCGCTGTCAGTCTCTCCTCCCCTCCGGCAAGGGGTGCTCTCAGTCTCTCCACCGCTCCGCCAGGAGGCGCTGTCGGTCTCTCCTCCCCTCCGCCAGGGGGCGCTGTCAGTGTCTCCTCCCCTCCGCCAGGGGCGCTGTCAGTCTCTCCTCCCCTCCGCCACGGGGCGCTCTCAGTCTCTCCTCCCCTCCACTAGGCGGCGCTGTAAGTGTCTCCTCCCCTCCGCCAGGGGACGCTGTCAGTCTGTCCTCCCCTCCTCCAGGGGCCGCAGTCAGTGCCTCCTCCCCTCCGCCTGGGGGCGCTGTCAGTCTCTCCTCCCGTCCGCCAGGGGGGCGCTGTCAGTGTCTCCTCCCCTCCACCAGGGGGCGCTGTTAGTCTCTCCTCCCCTCCGGCAAGGGGCGCTGTCGGTCTCTCCTCCCCTCCGCCAGGGGACGCTGTAAGTCTCTCCTCCCCTCCGCCAGGGGACGCTGTAAGTCTCTCCTCCCCTCCGCCAGGGGACACTGCCAGTCTCTCCTCCCCTCCGGCAGTGGGCGCTGACAGTGGCTCCTCCCCTCCAACAGGGGGCGCTGTCAGTCTTTCCAACCCTCCGCCAGGCGGTGCTGTCAGCGTCTCCTCCCCTCCGCCTGGGAGCGCAGTCAGTCTCTCCTCCCCTCCCCCAGGCAGCAC
>NC_141005.1:73323199-73372486 GCF_052327205.1 Somniosus microcephalus
GTTCGAGTATAGGAATAGGGATACCTTACTACAGCTGTACAAGGTGCTGGTGAGACCACATCTGGAGTATTGTGTACAGTTTTGGTCGCCCCATCTGCGGAAGGATGTTCTTGCCATGGAAAGAGTGCAGCGGCGATTCACCAGGCTGATACCTGGAATGGCGGGAATGACCTACGAGGAGAGATTGAATAGTTTGGGCTTGTACTCACTGGAGTTTAGAAGATTGAGAGGGGATCTCATCGAAACATATAAAATTATGGCAGGCCTGGACAGGCTGAATTCAGAGAGAATGTTTCCAATGGCAGGGGAGCACAGAACCAGGGGCCACAGATCTAAAAATAGCGGGCAAATCATTTAAAACAGAGATGAGGAAGAATTTCTTCACTCAAAGAGTGGTGAGCCTGTGGAATTCCCTGCCACAGAGGGCTGTGAAGGCTAATTCAATAATATTTTCAAGAGAGAATTGGATATATTTCTGAAGGCTAAGGGGATTAAGGGTTACGGAGAAAAGGCGGGGACGGGGTACTGAACTGGTAAGATCAGCTATGATCTCAGACGAAGATCAGCCATGATCTCATTGAATGGCGGAGCAGGCTCGAAGGGCCGAATGGCCTACTCCTGTTCCTATCTCTATGTTTCTATGTTTATCCCCTGGCGGAGGGGAGGAGAGACTGAAAGTGACGCCTGGCGGAGGGGAGGAGAGGCTGACAGTGCCCCCTGGCGGACGGGAGTAGAGACTGACAGCGCCCCCTGGTTGAGTGGTTGAAAGAGTGCCAGCGCCCCCTGGCGGAGGGGAGGTGAGACTGACAGCGCTACCTGGCGGAGGCGAGGAGAAACTGACAGAGCCCCCTGGCGGAGGGGAGGAGAGACTGACAGCGGTCCCTGGCGGAGGGGAGGAGAGACTGACAGCGCCCCCGGAGGAAGGGAGGAGAGACTGACAGCGCCGACTGGCGAGGGGAGGAGAGATGGACAGCGCTCCCTGGCGGAGGGGAGGAGACGCTAATAGCGCCGCCTGGTGGAGGGGAAGAGAGGCTGACAGTGCCCCCGGCAGAAAGGAGGTGGCACTGACAGTGCCCCCCGGCGGAGGGGAGGAGAGACTGACAGCGCTCCCTGGCGGAGGGGAGGCGACACTGACAGCGTCCCCTGGCGTTGGGGATCAGAGACCGACAGCGCCCCCTGGTGGAGGGGAGGAGAGACTGCAAGCGCCCACTTTCGGATGGGAGGAGAGACTTACAGCGCCCCCTGGTGGAGGGGAGGAGGGACTGACAACGCCCCCTGGCAGAGGGAGTAGAGACTGACAGTGCCATCTGGCGGAGGGGAGGAGAGACTGACAGCGCCCCCTGGCGGAGGGGAGGAGAGACTGACAGCACCCCGTGGCGGAGGGGAGGAGTGACTGACTGCGCCCCCTGGCGGAGGGGAGGAGAGACTGACAGCGCCGCCTGGCGGAGGGGAGGAGAGACTGACAGGGCCCCCTGGCGGATGGGAGGAGAGACTGACAGCGCCCCCTGGCGGAGGGGAGGAGATGCTAATAGCGCCGCCTGGTGGAGGGGAAGAGAGACTGACAGTGCCCCCGGCAGAAGGGAGGAGGCACTGACAGCGCCCCCTGGCGGAGGGGAGTAGAGACTGACAGCGCCCCCTGGTGGAGGGGAGCAGAGACTGACAGCGCCCCCTGGTGGAGGAGAGGAGAGAGTGCCAGCGCCCCCTGGCGGAGGGGAGGAGAGACTGACAGCGCTACCTGGCGGAGGCGAGGAGATACTGACAGAGCCCCCTGGCGGAGGGGAGGAGAGACTGACAGCGGTCCCTGGCAGAGGGGAGGAGAGACTGACAGCGCCCCCGGAAGAAGGGAGGAGAGACTGACAGCGCCGAATGGCGGAGGGGAGGAGAGACTGACAGCGGTCCCTGGCAGAGGGGAGGAGAGACAGACAGCGCCCCCGGAGGAAGGGAGGAGAGACTGGCAGCGCTGACTGGCGGAGGGGAGGAGAAACTGACAGCGCTCCCTGGCGGAGGGGAGGAGACGCTAACAGCGCCGCCTGGTGGAGGGGAAGAAAGACTGACAGTGCCCCCGGCAGAAGGGAGGAGGCACTGACAGCGCCCCCTGGCGGAGGGGAGGAGAGACTGACAGCGCCCCCTGGTGGAGTGGAGGAGAGACTGCCAGTGCCCACTGTCGGAGGGGAGGAGAGACTGACAGCGCCGCCTGGCAGAGGGGAGGAGAGACTGACAGGGCCCCCTGGCGGACGGGAGGAGAGACTGACAGCGCCCCCTGGCGCAGGAGAGCAGAGACTGACAACACCCCCTGGTGGAGGGGAGGAGCGAGTGCCAGCGCCCACTGTTGGAGGGGAGGAGAGACTGACAGCGCTACCTGGCGGAGGTGAGGAGAGACTGACAGCGCCCGCTGGCCAAGGGGAGGAGAGACTGACAGCGCCCCCTGGCGGAGGGGAGGAGAGATTGACAGCGCCCCCGGCGGAGGGGAGGAGAGACTGACAGCGCCGCATAGTGGAGGGGAGGAGAGACTGACAGCGCCCCCTGGCGGAGGGGAGGAGAGACTGACAGCGCCCCCTGGCGGAGGGGAGGCGACACTGACAGTGCCCCCTGGCGGTGTGCAGCAGAGACTGACAGCGCCCCCTGGTGGAGGGGAGGAGAGACTGCCAGCGCCCACTGTCGGATGGGAGGAGAGACTTACAGCGCCCCCTGGTGGAGGGGAGGAGGGACTGACAGCGCCCCCTGCAGAGGGAGGAGAGACTGACAGTGCCATCTGGCGGAGGGGAGGAGAGACTGACAGCGCCGCCTGGCGGAGGGGAGGAGAGACTGACTGCGCCCCCTGGCGGAGGGAGGAGAGACTGACAGCGCCGCCTGGCGGAGAGGAGGAGAGACTGACAGGGCCCCCTGGCGGAGGGGAGGAGAGACTGACAGCGCCCCCTGGCGGAGGAGAGCAGAGACTGACAACGCCCCCTGGTGGAGGGCAGGAGAGATTGCCAGCGCCCACTGTTGGAGGGGAGGAGAGACTGACAGCGCTACCTGGCAGAGGCGAGGAGAGACTGACAGCATCCCCTGGCTGAGGGGAGGAGAGACTGACAGCGCCCCCGGCGGAGGGGAGGAGAGACTGACAGCGCCGCCTAGTGGAGGGGAGGAGTGACTGACAGTGCCGCCTGGCGGAGGGGAGGAGAGCCTGACAGCGCTCCCTGGCGGAGGGGAGGAGACGCTGACAGCGCCGCCTGGCGGAGCGGAGGAGAGACTGACAGCTCCCCCGGCGGAGGGGAGGAGGCACTGACAGCGCCCCCTGGCGGGGGAAAGCAGAGACTGACAGTGCCCCCTGGCGGAGGGGAGCAGAGCTTGCCAGCGCCCTCTGTCGGAGGGAAGGAGAGACTGACAGCACCCCCTGGTGGAGGGGTGGAGAGACTGTCAGCGCCCACTGTCAGAGGGGAGGAGAGACTGACAGCGCCCATTGGCAGAGGGGAGGAGAGACTGACAGTGCCCCCTGGCGGAGGGGAGCAGAGACTGACAGCGCCTCCTGGTGGTGGGGAGGAGAGAGTGCCAGCACCCCCTGGCGGAGGGGAGGAGAGACTGACAGCATTACCTGGCGGAGGCGAGGAGAGACTGACAGCGCCGCCAGGCGGAGGGGAGGAGAGACTGACAGTGACCCCGGTGGAGGGGAGGAGGCACTTACAGCGCCCCCTGGCGGAGGGGAGGAGAGACTGACAGCGCCCGCCGGCGGCGGGGAGGAGGCACTTACAGCGCCTCCTGGCGGAGGGGAGGAGAGACTGACAGCGCCCCCTGGCGGAGGGGAGAAGACACTGACAGCACCCCCGGGTGGAGGGGAGGAGAGACTGACAGCGCACCCTGGCGGAGGGGAGCAGAGACTGACAACGCCCCCTGGTGGAGGGGAGGAGAGATTGCCAGCGCCCACTGTCGGAGGGGAGGAGAGACTGACTGCGCTACCTGGCGGAGGTGAGGAGAGACTGACAACGCCCCCTGGCGGAGGGGAGGAGAGACTGACAGCTCCCCTTGGCGGAGGGAAGGAGAGACTGACAGCGCCGCCTAGTGGAGGGAGGAGAGACTGACAGCGCTGCCTGGCGGAGGGGAGGAGAGACTGACAGCGCTCCCAGGCGGAGGGGAGGAGACGCTGACAGCGCCGCCTGGCGGAGGGTTGGAAAGACTGACAGCGCCCCCTGTTGGAGGGGAGGAGCCACTGTCAGCGCCCACTGTCGGAGGGGAGGAGAGACTGGCAGTGTCCCCTGGCGGAGGGGAGGAGAGACTTACAGCGTCCCCTGGCGGAGGGGAGGAGAGACTGAAAGCGCCGCCTGGCGGAGGGGAGGAGAGACTGACAGTGCCCCCTGGCGGAAGGGAGCAGAGACTGACAGCGCCCCCTGGTGGAGGGGAGGAGAGAGTGCCAGCGCCCCCTGGCGGACGGGAGGAGAGACTGACAGCGCCCCCTGGCGGAAGGGAGGAGGCACTGACTGCGGCACCTGGAGGAGGGGAGGACAGACTGACAGCGCCCCCTGGCGGAGGGGAGGAGACACTTACAGCGCCCCTGGCGGAGGGGAGGAGAAACTGACTGCGCCCCCTGGCGGAGGGGAGGAGAGACTGACAGTGCCCCCTGGCGGAGGGGAGGAGAGACCGACAGCGCCCCGTAGTGGAGGGGAGGAGACACTGACAGCGCCCCCCTGGCGGACGGGAGGAGAGACTGACAGCGCCCCCAGGCGGAGGGGAGGAGGCACTGACTGCGGCCCCTGGAGGAGGGGAGGACAGACTGACAACGTCCCCTGGCGGAGCGGAGGAGACACTTACAGCGCCGCCTGGTGGAGGGGAGGAGATACTGAGAGCGCCCCCTGGCGGAGGGGAGGAGAGACTGACAGCGCCCCCTGTCGGAGGGGAGGAGACACTGACAGCGCCCCTTGGCGGAGGTGAGGAGAGACCGACAGCGCCTCCTGGCGGAGCGGTGGAGAGACTGAGAGCACCCCTTGCCGGAGGGGAGGAGAGACTGATAGCGCCCCCTGGCGGAGGGGAGGCGAGACTGACAGCGCCCCCTGGCGGAGTGGAGGAGACATTGACAGCGCCGTATGGCGGAGGGGAGGAGAGGCTCACAGCGCCCCCTGGAGGAGGGGACGAGTCACTGACAGCGCCCCCTGGTGATGGGGAGGAGAGACTGACAGCGCCCCCTGACGGAGGGGAGGAGAGACTGACAGTGCCCCCTGGCGGAGGGGAGGAGAGAATTACAGCGCCCCCTGGCGGAGGGGAGGAGAGACTGACAGTGCCCCCTGGCGGAAGGGAGGAGAGGCTGACAGCGCCGCCTGGCGGAGGGGAGGAGAGACTGACAGCGCCCCTGGCGGAGGGCAGGAGTGACTGACAGCACCCCCGGCGGAAGGGAGGAGAGACTGACAGCGCCGCCTGGCGGAGGGGAGGAGAGACTGACAGCGCCCCCTGGCGGAGGGGAGGAGAGACTGACAGCGCCCCCTGGCGGAGGGGAGGAGAGACTGACATTGCCCCCTGGCGGTGGGGAGGAGAGACTGACAGCGCCCCCTGGCGGAGGGGAGGAGAGACTGACAGCGCCCCCTGGTGTAGGGGAGGAGAGACTGACAGCACCCCCTGGCGGAGGGGAGGAGAGACTGGCAGCGCCCCCTGGCGGAGGGGAGGAGAGACTGAAAGCGCCCCCTGGCGGAGCGGAGGAGAGCCTGAAAGCGCCGCCTGGCGGAGGGGAGGAGAGACTGACAGTGCCCCATCGCGGAAGGGAGCAGAGACTGACAGCGCTACCTGGCGGAGGGGAGGAGAGACTGACAGCGCTACCTTGCGGAGGCGAGGAGAAACTGACAGAGCCCCCTGGCGGAGGGGAGGAGAGACTGACAGCGGCCCCTGGCGCAGGGGAGGAGAGACTGACAGCGCCCCCGACGGAAGGGAGGAGAGACTGACAGCGCCGACTGGCGGAGGGGAGGAGAAACTGACAGCGCTCCCTGGCGGAGGGGAGGAGACGCTAACAGCGCCGCCTGGTGGAGGGGAAGAGAGACTGACAGTGCCCCCGGCAGAAGGGAGGAGGCACTGACAGCGCCCCCTGGCGGAGGGGAGGACAGACTGACAGCGCCCCCTGGTGGAGTGGAGGAGAGACTGCCAGTGCCCACATCGGAGGGGAGGAGAGACTTACAGCGCCCCCTGGTTGAGGGGAGGAGAGACTGACAGCGCCCCCTGGCAGAGGGGAGGAGAGACTGACAGTGCCATCTGGCGGAGGGGAGGAGAGACTGACAGTGCCCCCTGACGGAGGGGAGGAGAGACTGACATCAACCCCTGGCGGAGGGGAGGGGTGACTGACTGCGCCCCCTGGCGGAGGGGAGGAGAGACTGACAGCGCCGCCTGGCAGAGGGGAGGAGAGACTGACAGGGCCACCTGGCGGAGTGGAGGAGAGACTGACAGCGCCCCCTGGCGCAGGAGAGCAGAGACTGACAACACCCCCTGGTGGAGGGGAGGAGAGAGTGCCAGCACCCACTGTTGGAGGGGAGGAGAGACTGACAGCGCTACCTGGCGGAGGCGAGGAGAGACTGACAGCGCCCGCTGGCCAAGGGGAGGAGAGCCTAACAGCGCTCCCTGGCGGAGGGGAGGAGACGCTGACAGCGCCCTCTGGCGGAGGGGAGCAGAGACTGACAGCGCCCCCTGGTGGAGGGGAGGAGAGACTGACAGTGCCACCTGGCGGACGGGAGGAGAGACTGACAGCGCCCCCTGGCGGAGTGGAGGAGAGACTGACAGCACCCCCTGGCGGAGGGGAGGAGTGACTGACTGCGCCCTCTGGCAGAGGGGAGGAGAGATTGACAGTGCCGCCTGGCGGAGGCGAGGAGACACTGACAGCGCCCCCTGGTGATAGGGAGGAGAGACTGACAGCGCTCCCTGGCGGAAGGGAGGAGGCACTGACTGCGGCACCTGGAGGAGGGGAGGACAGACTGACAGCGCCCCCTGGCGGAGGGGAGGAGACACTTACAGCGCCCCTAGCGGAGGGGAGGAGAAACTGACTGCGCCCCCTGGCGGAGGGGAGGAGAGACTGACAGTGCCCCCTGGCGGAGGGGAGGAGAGACCGACAGCGCCCCTTGCCGGAGGGGAGGAGGGACTAACAGCGCCCCCTGGTGGAGGGGAGGAGACACTGACAGCGCCCCCCTGGCGGACGGGAGGAGAGACTGACAGCGCCCCCAGGCGGAGGGGAGGAGGCACTGACTGCGGCCCCTGGAGGAGGGGAGGACAGACTGACAGCGTCCCCTGGCGGAGGGGAGGAGACACTTACAGCGCCGCCTGGTGGAGGGGAGGAGAGACTGAGAGCGCCCCCTGGCGGAGGGGAGGAGAGACGGAGGAGAGACTGACAGCGCCCCCTGGCGGAGGGGAGGAGACACTGACAGCGCCCCCTGGCGGAGGGGAGGAGAGACCGACAGCGCCTCCTGGCGGAGCGGTGGAGAGACTGAGAGCACCCCTTGCCGGAGGGGAGGAGAGACTGACAGCGCCCCCTGGCGGAGGGGAGGCGAGACTTACAGCGCCCCCTGGCGGAGTGGAGGAGACATTGACAGCGCCGTATGGCGGAGGGGAGGAGAGGCTCACAGCGCCCCCTGGAGGAGGGGACGAGACACTGACAGCGCCCCCTGGTGATGGGGAGGAGAGACTGACAGCGCCCCCTGGCGGAGGGGAGGAGAGACTGACAGTGCCCCCTGGTGGAGGGGAGGAGAGAATTACAGCGCCCCCTGGCGGAGGGGAGGAGAGACTGACAGCGCCCCCTGGCGGAGGGGAGGAGAGACTGACAGTGCCCCCTGGCGGAAGGGAGGAGAGGCTGACAGCGCCGCCTGGCGGAGGGGAGGAGAGACTGACAGCGCCCCGGCGGAGGGGAGGAGTGACTGACAGCACCCCCGGCGGAAGGGAGGAGAGACTGACAGCGCCGCCTGGCGGAGGGGAGGAGAGACTGACAGCGCCCCCTGGCGGAGGGGAGGAGAGACTGACAGCGCCCCCTGGCGGAGGGGAGGAGAGACTGACAGTGCCCCCTGGCGGTGGGGAGGAGAGACTGACAGCGCCCCTGGCGGAGGGGAGGAGAGACTGACAGCGCCCCCTGGTGTAGGGGAGGAGAGACTGACAGCACTCCCTGGCGGAGGGGAGGAGAGACTGGCAGCGCCCCCTGGCGGAGGGGAGGAGAGACTGAAAGCGCCCCCTGGTGGAGGGGAGGAGAGACTGAAAGCGCCGGCTGGTGGAGGGGAGGAGAGACTGACAGTGCCCCATCGCGGAAGGGAGCAAAGACTGACAGCGCTACCTGGCGGAGGGGAGGAGAGACTGACAGCGCTACCTGGCGGAGGCGAGGAGAAACTGACAGAGCCCCCTGGCGGAGGGGAGGAGAGACTGACAGCGGCCCCTGGCGCAGGGGAGGAGAGACTGACAGCGCCCCCGACGGAAGGGAGGAGAGACTGACAGCGCCGACTGGCGGAGGGGAGGAGAAACTGACAGCGCTCCCTGGCGGAGGGGAGGAGACGCTTACAGCGCCGCCTGGTGGAGGGGAAGAGAGACTGACACTGCCCCCGGCAGAAGGGAGGAGGCGCTGACAGCGCCCCCTGGCGGAGGGAGGACAGACTGACAGCGCCCCCTGGTGTAGGGGAGGAGAGACTGACAGCACCCCCTGGCGGAGGGGAGGAGAGACTGGCAGCGCCCCCTGGCGGAGGGAGGAGAGACTGAAAGCGCCCCCTGGCGGAGCGGAGGAGAGCCTGAAAGCGCCGCCTGGCGGAGGGGAGGAGAGACTGACAGTGCCCATCGCGGAAGGGAGCAGAGACTGACAGCGCTACCTGGCGGAGGGGAGGAGAGACTGACAGCGCTACCTTGCGGAGGCGAGGAGAAACTGACAGAGCCCCCTGGCGGAGGGGAGGAGAGACTGACAGCGGCCCCTGGCGCAGGGGAGGAGAGACTGACAGCGCCCCCGACGGAAGGGAGGAGAGACTGACAGCGCCGACTGGCGGAGGGGAGGAGAAACTGACAGCGCTCCCTGGCGGAGGGGAGGAGACGCTAACAGCGCCGCCTGGTGGAGGGGAAGAGAGACTGACAGTGCCCCCGGCAGAAGGGAGGAGGCACTGACAGCGCCCCCTGGCGGAGGGGAGGACAGACTGACAGCGCCCCTGGTGGAGTGGAGGAGAGACTGCCAGTGCCCACATCGGAGGGGAGGAGAGACTTACAGCGCCCCCTGGTTGAGGGGAGGAGAGACTGACAGCGCCCCCTGGCAGAGGGGAGGAGAGACTGACAGTGCCATCTGGCGGAGGGGAGGAGAGACTGACAGTGCCCCCTGACGGAGGGGAGGAGAGACTGACATCAACCCCTGGCGGAGGGGAGGGGTGACTGACTGCGCCCCCTGGCGGAGGGGAGGAGAGACTGACAGCGCCGCCTGGCAGAGGGGAGGAGAGACTGACAGGGCCACCTGGCGGAGTGGAGGAGAGACTGACAGCGCCCCCTGGCGCAGGAGAGCAGAGACTGACAACACCCCTGGTGGAGGGGAGGAGAGAGTGCCAGCACCCACTGTTGGAGGGGAGGAGAGACTGACAGCGCTACCTGGCGGAGGCGAGGAGAGACTGACAGCGCCCGCTGGCCAAGGGGAGGAGAGCCTAACAGCGCTCCCTGGCGGAGGGGAGGAGACGCTGACAGCGCCCTCTGGCGGAGGGGAGCAGAGACTGACAGCGCCCCCTGGTGGAGGGGAGGAGAGACTGACAGTGCCACCTGGCGGACGGGAGGAGAGACTGACAGCGCCCCCTGGCGGAGTGGAGGAGAGACTGACAGCACCCCCTGGCGGAGGGGAGGAGTGACTGACTGCGCCCTCTGGCAGAGGGGAGGAGAGACTGACAGTGCCGCCTGGCGGAGGCGAGGAGACACTGACAGCGCCCCCTGGTGATAGGGAGGAGAGACTGACAGCGCTCCCTGGCGGAAGGGAGGAGGCACTGACTGCGGCACCTGGAGGAGGGGAGGACAGACTGACAGCGCCCCTGGCGGAGGGGAGGAGACACTTACAGCGCGCCTAGCGGAGGGGAGGAGAAACTGACTGCGCCCCCTGGCGGAGGGGAGGAGAGACTGACAGTGCCCCCTGGCGGAGGGGAGGAGAGACCGACAGCGCCCCTTGCCGGAGGGGAGGAGGGACTAACAGCGCCCCCTGGTGGAGGGGAGGAGACACTGACAGCGCCCCCCTGGCGGACGGGAGGAGAGACTGACAGCGCCCCCAGGCGGAGGGGAGGAGGCACTGACTGCGGCCCCTGGAGGAGGGGAGGACAGACTGACAGCGTCCCCTGGCGGAGGGGAGGAGACACTTACAGCGCCGCCTGGTGGAGGGGAGGAGAGACTGAGAGCGCCACCTGGCGGAGGGGAGGAGACTGACAGCGCCCCCTGGCGGAGGGAGGAGACACTGACAGCGCCCCCTGGCGGAGGGGAGAGAGACCGACAGCGCCTCCTGGCGGACGGTGGAGAGACTGAGAGCGCACCCCTTGCCGGAGGGAGGAGAGACTGACAGCGCCCCCTGGCGGAGGGGAGGCGAGACTTACAGCGCCCCCTGGCGGAGTGGAGGAGACATTGACAGCGCCGTATGGCGGAGGGGAGGAGAGGCTCACAGCGCCCCCTGGAGGAGGGGACGAGACACTGACAGCGCCCCCTGGTGATGGGGAGGAGAGACTGACAGCGCCCCCTGGCGGAGGGGAGGAGAGACTGACAGTGCCCCCTGGTGGAGGGGAGGAGAGAATTACAGCGCCCCCTGGCGGAGGGGAGGAGAGACTGACAGCGCCCCCTGGCGGAGGGGAGGAGAGACTGACAGTGCCCCCTGGCGGAAGGGAGGAGAGGCTGACAGCGCCGCCTGGCGGAGGGGAGGAGAGACTGACAGCGCCCCTGGCGGAGGGGAGGAGTGACTGACAGCACCCCCGGCGGAAGGGAGGAGAGACTGACAGCGCCGCCTGGCGGAGGGGAGGAGAGACTGACAGCGCCCCCTGGCGGAGGGGAGGAGAGACTGACAGCGCCCCCTGGCGGAGGGGAGGAGAGACTGACAGTGCCCCCTGGCGGTGGGGAGGAGAGACTGTCAGCGCCCCCTGGCGGAGGGGAGGAGAGACTGACAGCGCCCCCTGGTGTAGGGGAGGAGAGACTGACAGCACTCCCTGGCGGAGGGGAGGAGAGACTGGCAGCGCCCCCTGGCGGAGGGGAGGAGAGACTGAAAGCGCCCCCTGGCGGAGGGGAGGAGAGACTGAAAGCGCCGGCTGGTGGAGGGGAGGAGAGACTGACAGTGCCCCATCGCGGAAGGGAGCAAAGACTGACAGCGCTACCTGGCGGAGGGGAGGAGAGACTGACAGCGCTACCTGGCGGAGGCGAGGAGAAACTGACAGAGCCCCCTGGCGGAGGGGAGGAGAGACTGACAGCGGCCCCTGGCGCAGGGGAGGAGAGACTGACAGCGCCCCCGACGGAAGGGAGGAGAGACTGACAGCGCCGACTGGCGGAGGGGAGGAGAAACTGACAGCGCTCCCTGGCGGAGGGGAGGAGACGCTTACAGCGCCGCCTGGTGGAGGGGAAGAGAGACTGACACTGCCCCCGGCAGAAGGGAGGAGGCACTGACAGCGCCCCCTGGCGGAGGGGAGGACAGACTGACAGCGCCCCCCGGTGGAGTGGAGGAGAGACTGCCAGTGCCCACATCGGAGGGGAGGAGAGACTTACAGCGCCCCCTGGTTGAGGGGAGGAGAGACTGACAGCGCCCCCTGGCAGAGGGGAGGAGAGACTGACAGTGCCATCTGGCGGAGGGGAGGAGAGACTGACAGTGCCCCCTGACGGAGGGGAGGAGAGACTGACATCAACCCCTGGCGGAGGGGAGGGGTGACTGACTGCGCCCCCTGGCGGAGGGGAGGAGAGACTGACAGCGCCGCCTGGCAGAGGGGAGGAGAGACTGACAGGGCCCCCTGGCGGAGTGGAGGAGAGACTGACAACGCCCCCTGGCGCAGGAGAGCAGAGACTGACAACACCCCCTGGTGGAGGGGAGGAGAGAGTGCCAGCGCCCACTGTTGGAGGGGAGGAGAGCCTGACAGCGCTACCTGGCGGAGGCGAGGAGAGACTGACAGCGCCCGCTGGCCAAGGGGAGGAGAGCCTAACAGCGCTCCCTGGCGGAGGGGAGGAGACGCTGACAGCGCCCTCTGGCGGAGGGGAGCAGAGACTGACAGCGCCCCCTGGTGGAGGGGAGGAGAGACTGACAGTGCCACCTGGCGGACGGGAGGAGAGACTGACAGCGCCCCCTGGCGGAGTGGAGGAGAGACTGACAGCACCCCCTGGCGGAGGGGAGGAGTGACTGACTGCGCCCTCTGGCAGAGGGGAGGAGAGACTGACAGTGCCGCCTGGCGGAGGCGAGGAGACACTGACAGCGCCCCCTGGTGATAGGGAGGAGAGACTGACAGCGCCCCCTGTCGAAGGGGAGGAGAGACTGACAGCGCCCCCTGGCAGAGGGGAGGAGAGACTGACAGCGCCCCCTGGCAGAGGGGAGTAGAGACTGACAGCGCCCCCTGGCGGAGGGGAGGAGAGACTGAAGGCGCCCCCTGGTGTTGGGGAGGAGAGACTGACAGCGTCCCTGGCGGAGGGGAGGAGCGACTGACAGCGCCCCCTGGCGTAGGGGAGGAGAGACTGACAGCACCCTCTGGCGGAGGGGAGGATAGACTGGCAGTGTCCCCTGGTGGAGGGGAGGAGAGACTGACAGCATCCCCTGGCGGAGGGGAGGAGAGACTGAAAGTGCCGCCTGGCGGAGGGGAGGAGAGACTGACAGTGCCCCCTGGCGGACGGGAGTAGAGACTGACAGCGCCCCCTGGTTGAGTGGTTGAAAGAGTGCCAGCGCCCCCTGGCGGAGGGGAGGTGAGACTGACAGCGCTACATGGCGGAGGCGAGGAGAAACTGACAGAGCCCCCTGGCGGAGGGGAGGAGAGACTGACAGCGGTCCCTGGCGGAGGGGAGGAGAGACTGACAGCGCCCCCTGGCGGAGGGGAGGAGAGACTGACAGGGCCCCCTGGAGGAGGGGAGGAGAGACTGACAGCGCCCCCCTGGCGGAGGGGAGGAGATGCTAATAGCGCCGCCTGGTGGAGGGGAAGAGAGACTGACAGTGCCCCCGGCAGAAGGGAGGAGGCACTGACAGCGCCCACTGGCGGAGGGGAGTAGAGACTGACAGCGCCCCCTGGTGGAGGGGAGGCGACACTGACAGCGCCCCCCGGCGGTGTGGAGCAGAGACTGACAGCGCCCCCTGGTGGAGGGGAGGAGAGACTGCCAGCGCCCACTGTCGGAGAGGAGGAGAGACTGACAGCGACCCCTGGTGGAGTGGAGGAGGGACTGACAGCGCCCCCTGGCAGAGGGGAGGAGAGACTGACAGCACCCCCTGGCAAAGGGGAGGAGAGACGGACAGCGCCCCCTGGCGGAGGGGAGGAGAGACTGACAGCACCCCGTGGCGGAGGGGAGTAGAGACTGACAGCGCCCCCTGTCGGAGAGGAGGAGAGACTGGCAGTGTCCCCTGGCGGAAGGGAGGAGAGACTGACAGCGTCCCCTGACGGAGGGGAGGAGAGACTGAAAGCGCCGCCTGGCGGAGGGGAGGAGAGACTGACAGTGCCCCCTGGCGGACGGGAGTAGAGACTGACAGCGCCCCCTGGTGGAGGGGAGGAGAGAGTGCCAGCGCCCCCTGGCGGAGGGGAGGAGAGACTGACAGCGGTCCCTGGCAGAGGGGAGGAGAGACTGACAGCGCCCCCGGAGGAAGGGAGGAGAGACTGACAGCGCCGACTGGCGGAGGGGAGGAGAGACTGACAGCGGTCCCTGGCAGAGGGGAGGAGAGACAGACAGCGCCCCCGGAGGAAGGGAGGAGAGACTGGCAGCGCTGACTGGCGGAGGGGAGGAGAAACTGACAGCGCTCCCTGGCGGAGGGGAGGAGACGCTAACAGCACCGCCTGGTGGAGGGGAAGAGAGACTGACAGTGCCCCGGGCAGAAGGGAGGAGGCACTGACAGCGCCCCCTGGCGGAGGGGAGGAGAGACTGACAGCGCCCCCTGGTGGAGTGGAGGAGAGACTGCCAGTGCCCACTGTCGGAGGGGAGGAGAGACGGACAGCGCCCCCTGGTGGAGGGAGGAGAGACTGCAAGCGCCCACTGTCGGATGGGAGGAGAGACTTACAGCGCCCCCTGGTGGAGGGGAGGAGGGACTGACAACGCCCCTGGCAGAGGGGAGCAGAGACTGACAGTGCCATCTGGCGGAGGGGAGGAGAGACTGACAGCGCCGACTGGCGGAGGGGAGGAGAGACTGACAGCGGTCCCTGGCAGAGGGGAGGAGAGACAGACAGCGCCCCTGGAGGAAGGGAGGAGAGACTGGCAGCGCTGACTGGCGGAGGGGAGGAGAAACTGACAGCGCTCCCTGGCGGAGGGGAGGAGACGCTAACAGCGCCGCCTGGTGGAGGGAAGAGAGACTGGCAGTGCCCCCGGCAGAAAGGAGGTGGCACTGACAGTGCCCCCTGGCGGAGGGGAGGAGAGACTGACAGCGCTCCCTGGCGGAGGGGAGGCGACACTGACAGCGTCCCCTGGCGTTGGGGAACAGAGACCGACAGCGCCCCCTGGTGGAGGGGAGGAGAGACTGCAAGCGCCCACTGTCGGATGGGAGGAGAGACTTACAGCGCCCCCTGGTGGAGGGGAGGAGGGACTGACAACGCCCCCTGGCAGAGGGGAGTAGAGACTGACAGTGCCATCTGGCGGAGGGGAGGAGAGACTGACAGCGCCCCCTGGCGGAGGGGAGGAGAGACTGACAGGGCCCCCTGGAGGAGGGGAGGAGAGACTGACAGCGCCCCCTGGCGGAGGGGAGGAGATGCTAATAGCGCCGCCTGGTGGAGGGGAAGAGAGACTGACAGTGCCCCCGGCAGAAGGGAGGATGCACTGACAGCGCCCACTGGCGGAGGGGAGTAGAGACTGACAGCGCCCCCTGGTGGAGGGGAGGCGACACTGACAGCGCCCCCTGGCGGTGTGGAGCAGAGACTGACAGCGCCCCCTGGTGGAGGGGAGGAGAGACTGCCAGCGCCCACTGTCGGAGAGGAGGAGAGACTGACAGCGACCCCTGGTGGAGTGGAGGAGGGACTGACAGCGCCCCCTGGCAGAGGGGAGGAGAGACTGACAGCACCCCCTGGCAAAGGGGAGGAGAGACGGACAGCGCCCCCTGGCGGAGGGGAGGAGAGACTGACATCACCCCGTGGCGGAGGGGAGTAGAGACTGACAGCGCCCCCTGGCAAAGGGGAGGAGAGACGGACAGCGCCCCCTGGCGGAGGGGAGGAGAGACTCACAGCGCCCCCTGGCGGAGGGGAGTAGAGACTGACAGCGCCCCCTGGCGGAGGGGAGGAGAGACTGACCGCGCCCCCTGGCGGTGGGGAGGAGAGACTAACAGCGCCCCCTGTCGGAGGGGAGGAGAGACTGGCAGTGTCCCCTGGCGGAAGGGAGGAGAGACTGACAGCGTCCCCTGGCGGAGGGGAGGAGAGACTGATAGCGCCGCCTGGCGGAGGGGAGGAGAGACTGACAGTGCCCCCTGGCGGACGGGAGTAGAGACTGACAGCGCCCCTTGGTGGAGGGGAGGAGAGAGTGCCAGCGCCCCCTGGCGGAGGGGAGGAGAGACTGACAGCGCTACCTGGCGGAGGCGAGGAGATACTGACAAAGCCCCCTGGCGGAGGGGAGGAGAGACTGACAGCGGTCCCTGGCAGAGTGGAGGAGAGACTGACAGCGCCCCCGGAGGAAGGGAGGAGAGACTGACAGCGGCGACTGGCGGATGGGAGGAGAGACGAACAGCGCACCCTGGCGGAGGGGAGGAAACGCTAATAGCGCCGCCTGGTGGAGGGGAAGAGAGACTGACAGTGCCCCCGCCAGAAGGGAGGAGGCACAGACAGCGCCCCCTGGCGGAGGGGAGGAGAGACTGACAGCGCCCCCTGGCGGAGGGGAGGCGACACTGACAGCGCTACCTGGCAGAGGCGAGGAGAGACTGACAGCGTCCCCTGGCTGAGGGGAGGAGAGACTGACAGCGCCCCCTGGCAGAGGGGAGGAGAGACTGACAGCGCCCCCGGCGGAGGGGAGGAGAGACTGACAGCGCCGACTAGTGGAAGGGAGGAGTGACTGACAGTGCCGCCTGGCGGAGGGGAGGAGAGCCTGACAGCGCTCCCTGGCGGAGGGGAGGAGTCGCTGACAGCGCCGCCTAGCGGAGCGGAGGAGAGACTGACAGCTCCCCCGTCGGAGGGGAGGAGGCACTGACAGCGCCCCCTGGCAGGGGGAAGCAGAGACTGACAGCACCCCCTGGTGGAGGGGAGCAGAGAGTGCCAGCGCCCTCTGTCGGAGGGAAGGAGAGGCTGACAGCGCCCCCTGGTGGAGGGGAGGAGAGACTGTCAGCGCCCACTGTCAGAGGGGAGGAGAGACTGACAGCGCCCCCTGGCGGAGGGGAGGAGAGACTGACAGTGCCCCCTGGCGGAGGGGAGCAGAGACTGACAGCGCCTCCTGGTGGTGGGGAGAAGAGAGTGCCAGCACCCCCTGGCGGAGGGGAGGAGAGACTGACAGCACTACCTGGCGGAGGCGAGGAGAGACTGACAGCGCCGCCTAGAGGAAGGGAGGAGAGACTGACAGCGCCGCCAGGCGGAGGGGAGGAGAGACTGACAGTGCTCCCTGGCGGAGGGGAGGAGTCGCTGACAGCGCCGCATGGTGAAGGGGAGGAGAGACTGACAGTGACCCCGGCGGAGGGGAGGAGGCACTGACAGCGCCCGCCGGCGGTGGCGAGGAGGCACTTACAGCGCCTCCTGGTGGAGGGGAGGAGAGACTGACAGCGCCCCCTGGCGGAGGGGAGAAGACACTGACAGCACCCCCTGGCGGAGGGGAGGAGAGACTGACAGCGCACCCTGGCGGAGGGGAGCAGAGACTGACAACGCCCCCTAGTGGAGGGGAGGAGAGATTGCCAGCACCCACTGTCGGAGGGGAGGAGAGACTGACTGCGCTACCTGGCGGAGGTGAGGAGAGACTGACAACGCCCCCTGGCGGAGGGGAGGAGAGACTGACAGCTCCCCTTGGCGGAGGGGAGGCGACACTGACAGCGTCCCCTGGCGTTGGGGAACAGAGACCGACAGCGCCCCCTGGTGGAGGGGAGGAGAGACTGCAAGCGCCCACTGTCGGATGGGAGGAGAGACTTACAGCGCTCCCTGGTGGAGGGGAGGAGGGACTGACAACGCCCCCTGGCAGAGGGGAGTAGAGACTGACAGTGCCATCTGGCGGAGGGGAGGAGAGACTGACAGCGCCCCCTGGCGGAGGGGAGGAGAGACTGACAGGGCCCCCTGGAGGAGGGGAGGAGAGACTGACAGCGCCCCCTGGCGGAGGGGAGGAGATGCTAATAGCGCCGCCTGGTGGAGGGGAAGAGAGACTGACAGTGCCCCCGGCAGAAGGGAGGAGGCACTGACAGCGCCCACTGGCGGAGGGGAGTAGAGACTGACAGCGCCCCCTGGTGGAGGGGAGGCGACACTGACAGCGCCCCCTGGCGGTGGGGAGCAGAGACTGACAGCGCCCCCTGGTGGAGGGGAGGAGAGACTGCCAGCGCCCACTGTCGGAGAGGAGGAGAGACTTACAGCGACCCCTGGTGGAGTGGAGGAGGGACTGACAGCGCCCCCTGGCAGAGGGGAGGAGAGATTGACAGTGCCATCTGGCGGAGGGGAGGAGAGACTGACAGCGCCCCCTGGCGGAGGGGAGGAGAGACTGACAGCACCCCGTGGCGGAGGGGAGTAGAGACTGACAGCGCCCCCTGGCAAAGGGGAGGAGAGACGGACAGCGCCCCCTGGCGGAGGGGAGGAGAGACTGACAGCACCCCGTGGCGGAGGGGAGTAGAGACTGACAGCGCCCCCTGGCAAAGGGGAGGAGAGACGGACAGCGCCCCCTGGCGGAGGGGAGGAGAGACTTACAGCGCCCCCTGGCGGAGGGGAGTAGAGACTGACAGCGCCCCCTGGCGGAGGGGAGGAGAGACTGACCGCGCCCCCTGGCGGTGGGGAGGAGAGACTAACAGCGCCCCCTGTCGGAGGGGAGGAGAGACTGGCAGTGTCCCCTGGCGGAAGGGAGGAGAGACTGACAGCGTCCCCTGGCGGAGGGGAGGAGAGACTGATAGCGCCGCCTGGCGGAGGGGAGGAGAGACTGACAGTGCCCCCTGGCGGACGGGAGTAGAGACTGACAGCGCCCCTTGGTGGAGGGGAGGAGAGAGTGCCAGCGCCCCCTGGCGGAGGGGAGGAGAGACTGACAGCGCTACCTGGCGGAGGCGAGGAGATACTGACAAAGCCCCCTGGCGGAGGGGAGGAGAGACTGACAGCGGTCCCTGGCAGAGTGGAGGAGAGACTGACAGCGCCCCCGGAGGAAGGGAGGAGAGACTGACAGCGGCGACTGGCGGATGGGAGGAGAGACGAACAGCGCACCCTGGCGGAGGGGAGGAAACGCTAATAGCGCCGCCTGGTGGAGGGGAAGAGAGACTGACAGTGCCCCCGCCAGAAGGGAGGAGGCACAGACAGCGCCCCCTGGCGGAGGGGAGGAGACACTGACAGCGCCCCCTGGCGGATGGGAGGAGAGACCGACAGCGCCTCCTGGCGGAGCGGTGGAGAGACTGAGAGCACCCCTTGCCGGAGGGGAGGAGAGACTGACAGCGCCCCCTGGCGGAGGGGAGGCGAGACTGACAGCGCCCCCTGGCGGAGTGGAGGAGACATTGACAGCGCCGTATGGCGGAGGGGAGGAGAGGCTCACAGCGCCCCCTGGAGGAGGGGACGAGACACTGACAGCGCCCCCTGGTGATGGGTGGAGAGACTGACAGCGCCCCCTGGCGGAGGGGAGGAGAGACTGACAGTGCCCCCTGGCGGAGGGGAGGAGAGAATTACAGCGCCCCCTGGCGGAGGGGAGGAGAGGCTGACAGCGCCGCCTGGCGGAGGGGAGGAGAGACTGACAGCGCCCCTGGCGGAGGGGAGGAGTGACTGACAGCACCCCCGGCGGAAGGGAGGAGAGACCGACAGCGCCCCTTGCCGGAGGGGAGGAGGGACTAACAGCGCCCCCTGGTGGAGGGGAGGAGACACTGACAGCGCCCCCCTGGCGGACGGGAGGAGAGACTGACAGCGCCCCCAGGCGGAGGGGAGGAGGCACTGACTGCGGCCCCTGGAGGAGGGGAGGACAGACTGACAGCGTCGCCTGGCGGAGGGGAGGAGACACTTACAGCGCCGCCTGGTGGAGGGGCGGAGAGACTGAGAGCGCCCCCTGGCGGAGGGGAGGAGAGACTGACAGCGCCCCCTGGCGGAGGGGAGGAGACACTGACAGCGCCCCCTGGCGGAGGGGAGGAGAGACCGACAGCGCCTCCTGGCGGAGCGGTGGAGAGACTGAGAGCACCCCTTGCCGGAGGGGAGGAGAGACTGACAGCGCCCCCTGGCGGAGGGGAGGCGAGACTTACAGCGCCCCCTGGCGGAGTGGAGGAGACATTGACAGCGCCGTATGGCGGAGGGGAGGAGAGGCTCACAGCGCCCCCTGGAGGAGGGGACGAAACACTGACAGCGCCCCCTGGTGATGGGGAGGAGAGACTGACAGCGCCCCCTGGCGGAGGGGAGGAGAGACTGACAGTGCCCCCTGGCGGAGGGGAGGAGAGAATTACAGCGCCCCCTGGCGGAGGGGAGGAGAGACTGACAGCGCCCCCTGGCGGAGGGGAGGAGAGACTGACAGTGCCCCCTGGCGGAAGGGAGGAGAGGCTGACAGCGCCGCCTGGCGGAGGGGAGGAGAGACTGACAGCGCCCCTGGCGGAGGGGAGGAGTGACTGACAGCACCCCCGGCGGAAGGGAGGAGAGACTGACAGCGCCGCCTGGCGGAGGGGAGGAGAGACTGACAGCGCCCCCTGGCGGAGGGGAGGAGAGACTGACAGCGCCCCCTGGCGGAGGGGAGGAGAGACTGACAGTGCCCCCTGGCGGTGGGGAGGAGAGACTGACAGCGCCCCCTGGCGGAGGGGAGGAGAGACTGACAGCGCCCCCTGGTGTAGGGGAGGAGAGACTGACAGCACCCCCTGGCGGAGGGGAGGAGAGACTGGCAGCGCCCCCTGGCGGAGGGGAGGAGAGACTGAAAGCGCCCCCTGGCGGAGGGGAGGAGAGACTGAAAGCGCCGCCTGGCGGAGGGGAGGAGAGACTGACAGTGCCCCATCGCGGAAGGGAGCAGAGACTGACAGCGCTACCTGGCGGAGGGGAGGAGAGACTGACAGCGCTACCTGGCGGAGGCGAGGAGAAACTGACAGAGCCCCCTGGCGGAGGGGAGGAGAGACTGACAGCGGACCCTGGCGCAGGGGAGGAGAGACTGACAGCGCCCCCGACGGAAGGGAGGAGAGACTGACAGCGCCGACTGGCGGAGGGGAGGAGAAACTGACAGCGCTCCCTGGCGGAGGGGAGGAGAGAGTGCCAGCGCCCCCTGGCGGAGGGGAGGAGAGACTGACAGCGCTACCTGGCGGAGGCGAGGAGATACTGACAAAGCCCCCTGGCGGAGGGGAGGAGAGACTGACAGCGGTCCCTGGCAGAGTGGAGGAGAGACTGACAGCGCCCCCGGAGGAAGGGAGGAGAGACTGACAGCGGCGACTGGCGGATGGGAGGAGAGACGAACAGCGCACCCTGGCGGAGGGGAGGAAACGCTAATAGCGCCGCCTGGTGGAGGGGAAGAGAGACTGACAGTGCCCCCGCCAGAAGGGAGGAGGCACAGACAGCGCCCCCTGGCGGAGGGGAGGAGAGACTGACAGCGCCCCCTGGCGGAGGGGAGGCGACACTGACAGCGCTACCTGGCAGAGGCGAGGAGAGACTGACAGCGTCCCCTGGCTGAGGGGAGGAGAGACTGACAGCGCCCCCTGGCAGAGGGGAGGAGAGACTGACAGCGCCCCCGGCGGAGGGGAGGAGAGACTGACAGCGCCGACTAGTGGAAGGGAGGAGTGACTGACAGTGCCGCCTGGCGGAGGGGAGGAGAGCCTGACAGCGCTCCCTGGCGGAGGGGAGGAGTCGCTGACAGCGCCGCCTAGCGGAGCGGAGGAGAGACTGACAGCTCCCCCGTCGGAGGGGAGGAGGCACTGACAGCGCCCCCTGGCAGGGGGAAGCAGAGACTGACAGCACCCCCTGGTGGAGGGGAGCAGAGAGTGCCAGCGCCCTCTGTCGGAGGGAAGGAGAGGCTGACAGCGCCCCCTGGTGGAGGGGAGGAGAGACTGTCAGCGCCCACTGTCAGAGGGGAGGAGAGACTGACAGCGCCCCCTGGCGGAGGGGAGGAGAGACTGACAGTGCCCCCTGGCGGAGGGGAGCAGAGACTGACAGCGCCTCCTGGTGGTGGGGAGAAGAGAGTGCCAGCACCCCCTGGCGGAGGGGAGGAGAGACTGACAGCACTACCTGGCGGAGGCGAGGAGAGACTGACAGCGCCGCCTAGAGGAAGGGAGGAGAGACTGACAGCGCCGCCAGGCGGAGGGGAGGAGAGACTGACAGTGCTCCCTGGCGGAGGGGAGGAGTCGCTGACAGCGCCGCATGGTGAAGGGGAGGAGAGACTGACAGTGACCCCGGCGGAGGGGAGGAGGCACTGACAGCGCCCGCCGGCGGTGGCGAGGAGGCACTTACAGCGCCTCCTGGTGGAGGGGAGGAGAGACTGACAGCGCCCCCTGGCGGAGGGGAGAAGACACTGACAGCACCCCCTGGCGGAGGGGAGGAGAGACTGACAGCGCACCCTGGCGGAGGGGAGCAGAGACTGACAACGCCCCCTAGTGGAGGGGAGGAGAGATTGCCAGCACCCACTGTCGGAGGGGAGGAGAGACTGACTGCGCTACCTGGCGGAGGTGAGGAGAGACTGACAACGCCCCCTGGCGGAGGGGAGGAGAGACTGACAGCTCCCCTTGGCGGAGGGGAGGCGACACTGACAGCGTCCCCTGGCGTTGGGGAACAGAGACCGACAGCGCCCCCTGGTGGAGGGGAGGAGAGACTGCAAGCGCCCACTGTCGGATGGGAGGAGAGACTTACAGCGCTCCCTGGTGGAGGGGAGGAGGGACTGACAACGCCCCCTGGCAGAGGGGAGTAGAGACTGACAGTGCCATCTGGCGGAGGGGAGGAGAGACTGACAGCGCCCCCTGGCGGAGGGGAGGAGAGACTGACAGGGCCCCCTGGAGGAGGGGAGGAGAGACTGACAGCGCCCCCTGGCGGAGGGGAGGAGATGCTAATAGCGCCGCCTGGTGGAGGGGAAGAGAGACTGACAGTGCCCCCGGCAGAAGGGAGGAGGCACTGACAGCGCCCACTGGCGGAGGGGAGTAGAGACTGACAGCGCCCCCTGGTGGAGGGGAGGCGACACTGACAGCGCCCCCTGGCGGTGGGGAGCAGAGACTGACAGCGCCCCCTGGTGGAGGGGAGGAGAGACTGCCAGCGCCCACTGTCGGAGAGGAGGAGAGACTTACAGCGACCCCTGGTGGAGTGGAGGAGGGACTGACAGCGCCCCCTGGCAGAGGGGAGGAGAGATTGACAGTGCCATCTGGCGGAGGGGAGGAGAGACTGACAGCGCCCCCTGGCGGAGGGGAGGAGAGACTGACAGCACCCCGTGGCGGAGGGGAGTAGAGACTGACAGCGCCCCCTGGCAAAGGGGAGGAGAGACGGACAGCGCCCCCTGGCGGAGGGGAGGAGAGACTGACAGCACCCCGTGGCGGAGGGGAGTAGAGACTGACAGCGCCCCCTGGCAAAGGGGAGGAGAGACGGACAGCGCCCCCTGGCGGAGGGGAGGAGAGACTTACAGCGCCCCCTGGCGGAGGGGAGTAGAGACTGACAGCGCCCCCTGGCGGAGGGGAGGAGAGACTGACCGCGCCCCCTGGCGGTGGGGAGGAGAGACTAACAGCGCCCCCTGTCGGAGGGGAGGAGAGACTGGCAGTGTCCCCTGGCGGAAGGGAGGAGAGACTGACAGCGTCCCCTGGCGGAGGGGAGGAGAGACTGATAGCGCCGCCTGGCGGAGGGGAGGAGAGACTGACAGTGCCCCCTGGCGGACGGGAGTAGAGACTGACAGCGCCCCTTGGTGGAGGGGAGGAGAGAGTGCCAGCGCCCCCTGGCGGAGGGGAGGAGAGACTGACAGCGCTACCTGGCGGAGGCGAGGAGATACTGACAAAGCCCCCTGGCGGAGGGGAGGAGAGACTGACAGCGGTCCCTGGCAGAGTGGAGGAGAGACTGACAGCGCCCCCGGAGGAAGGGAGGAGAGACTGACAGCGGCGACTGGCGGATGGGAGGAGAGACGAACAGCGCACCCTGGCGGAGGGGAGGAAACGCTAATAGCGCCGCCTGGTGGAGGGGAAGAGAGACTGACAGTGCCCCCGCCAGAAGGGAGGAGGCACAGACAGCGCCCCCTGGCGGAGGGGAGGAGACACTGACAGCGCCCCCTGGCGGATGGGAGGAGAGACCGACAGCGCCTCCTGGCGGAGCGGTGGAGAGACTGAGAGCACCCCTTGCCGGAGGGGAGGAGAGACTGACAGCGCCCCCTGGCGGAGGGGAGGCGAGACTGACAGCGCCCCCTGGCGGAGTGGAGGAGACATTGACAGCGCCGTATGGCGGAGGGGAGGAGAGGCTCACAGCGCCCCCTGGAGGAGGGGACGAGACACTGACAGCGCCCCCTGGTGATGGGTGGAGAGACTGACAGCGCCCCCTGGCGGAGGGGAGGAGAGACTGACAGTGCCCCCTGGCGGAGGGGAGGAGAGAATTACAGCGCCCCCTGGCGGAGGGGAGGAGAGGCTGACAGCGCCGCCTGGCGGAGGGGAGGAGAGACTGACAGCGCCCCTGGCGGAGGGGAGGAGTGACTGACAGCACCCCCGGCGGAAGGGAGGAGAGACCGACAGCGCCCCTTGCCGGAGGGGAGGAGGGACTAACAGCGCCCCCTGGTGGAGGGGAGGAGACACTGACAGCGCCCCCCTGGCGGACGGGAGGAGAGACTGACAGCGCCCCCAGGCGGAGGGGAGGAGGCACTGACTGCGGCCCCTGGAGGAGGGGAGGACAGACTGACAGCGTCGCCTGGCGGAGGGGAGGAGACACTTACAGCGCCGCCTGGTGGAGGGGCGGAGAGACTGAGAGCGCCCCCTGGCGGAGGGGAGGAGAGACTGACAGCGCCCCCTGGCGGAGGGGAGGAGACACTGACAGCGCCCCCTGGCGGAGGGGAGGAGAGACCGACAGCGCCTCCTGGCGGAGCGGTGGAGAGACTGAGAGCACCCCTTGCCGGAGGGGAGGAGAGACTGACAGCGCCCCCTGGCGGAGGGGAGGCGAGACTTACAGCGCCCCCTGGCGGAGTGGAGGAGACATTGACAGCGCCGTATGGCGGAGGGGAGGAGAGGCTCACAGCGCCCCCTGGAGGAGGGGACGAGACACTGACAGCGCCCCCTGGTGATGGGGAGGAGAGACTGACAGCGCCCCCTGGCGGAGGGGAGGAGAGACTGACAGTGCCCCCTGGCGGAGGGGAGGAGAGAATTACAGCGCCCCCTGGCGGAGGGGAGGAGAGACTGACAGCGCCCCCTGGCGGAGGGGAGGAGAGACTGACAGTGCCCCCTGGCGGAAGGGAGGAGAGGCTGACAGCGCCGCCTGGCGGAGGGGAGGAGAGACTGACAGCGCCCCTGGCGGAGGGGAGGAGTGACTGACAGCACCCCCGGCGGAAGGGAGGAGAGACTGACAGCGCCGCCTGGCGGAGGGGAGGAGAGACTGACAGCGCCCCCTGGCGGAGGGGAGGAGAGACTGACAGCGCCCCCTGGCGGTGGGGAGGAGAGACTGACAGCGCCCCCTGGCGGAGGGGAGGAGAGACTGACAGCGCCCCCTGGTGTAGGGGAGGAGAGACTGACAGCACCCCCTGGCGGAGGGGAGGAGAGACTGGCAGCGCCCCCTGGCGGAGGGGAGGAGAGACTGAAAGCGCCCCCTGGCGGAGGGGAGGAGAGACTGAAAGCGCCGCCTGGCGGAGGGGAGGAGAGACTGACAGTGCCCCATCGCGGAAGGGAGCAGAGACTGACAGCGCTACCTGGCGGAGGGGAGGAGAGACTGACAGCGCTACCTGGCGGAGGCGAGGAGAAACTGACAGAGCCCCCTGGCGGAGGGGAGGAGAGACTGACAGCGGACCCTGGCGCAGGGGAGGAGAGACTGACAGCGCCCCCGACGGAAGGGAGGAGAGACTGACAGCGCCGACTGGCGGAGGGGAGGAGAAACTGACAGCGCTCCCTGGCGGAGGGGAGGAGACGCTTACAGCGCCGCCTGGTGGAGGGGAAGAGAGACTGACAGTGCCCCCGGCAGAAGGGAGGAGGCACTGACAGCGCCCCCTGGCGGAGGGGAGGACAGACTGACAGCGCCCCCTGGTGGAGTGGAGGAGAGACTGCCAGTGCCCACATCGGAGGGGAGGAGAGACTTACAGCGCCCCCTGGTTGAGGGGAGGAGAGACTGACAGCGCCCCCTGGCAGAGGGGAGGAGAGACTGACAGTGCCATCTGGCGGAGGGAAGGAGAGACTGACAGTGCCCCCTGACGGAGGGGAGGAGAGACTGACATCAACCCCTGGCGGAGGGGAGGGGTGACTGACTGCGCCCCCTGGCGGAGGGGAGGAGAGACTGACAGCGCCGCCTGGCAGAGGGGAGGAGAGACTGACAGGGCCCCCTGGCGGAGTGGAGGAGAGACTGACAGCGCCCCCTGGCGCAGGAGAGCAGAGACTGACAACACCCCCTGGTGGAGGGGAGGAGAGAGTGCCAGCGCCCACTGTTGGAGGGGAGGAGAGCCTGACAGCGCTACCTGGCGGAGGCGAGGAGAGACTGACAGCGCCCGCTGGCCAAGGGGAGGAGAGCCTAACAGCGCTCCCTGGCGGAGGGGAGGAGACGCTGACAGCGCCCTCTGGCGGAGGGGAGCAGAGACTGACAGCGCCCCCTGGTGGAGGGGAGGAGAGACTGACAGTGCCACCTGGCGGACGGGAGGAGTCGCTGACAGCGCCGCCTGGTGAAGGGGAGGAGAGACTGACAGTGACCCCGGTGGAGGGGAGGAGGCACTTACAGCGCCCCCTGGCGGAGGGGAGGAGAGACTGACAGCGCCCGCCGGCGGCGGGGAGGAGGCACTTACAGCGCATCCTGGCGGAGGGGAGGAGAGACTGACAGCGCCCCCTGGCGGAGGGGAGAAGACACTGACAGCACCCCCGGGTGGAGGGGAGGAGAGACTGACAGCGCACCCTGGCGGAGGGGAGCAGAGACTGACAACGCCCCCTGGTGGAGGGGAGGAGAGATTGCCAGCGCCCACTGTCGGAGGGGAGGAGAGACTGACTGCGCCACCTGGCGGAGGTGAGGAGAGACTGACAACGCCCCCTGGCGGAGGGGAGGAGAGACTGACAGCTCCCCTTGGCGGAGGGGAGGAGAGACTGACAGCGCCCCCGGCGGAGGGGAGGAGAGACTGTCATCGCCGCCTACTGGAGGGGAGGAGAGACTGACAGCGCTGCCTGGGGGAGGGGAGGAGAGACTGACAGCGCTCCCAGGCGGAGGGGAGGAGACGCTGACAGCGCCGCCTGGCGGAGGGTTGGAAAGACTGACAGCGCCCCCTGTTGGAGGGGAGGAGCCACTGTCAGCGCCCACTGTCGGAGGGGAGGAGAGACTGGCAGTGTCCCCTGGCGGAGGGGAGGAGAGACTTACAGCGTCCCCTGGCGGAGGGGTGGAGAGACTTACAGCGTCCCCTGGCGGAGGGGAGGAGAGACCGACAGCGCCCCTTGCCGGAGGGGAGGAGAGACTAACAGCGCCCCCTGGTGGAGGGGAGGAGACACTGACAGTGCCCCCCTGGCGGACGGGAGGAGAGACTGACAGCGCCCCCAGGCGGAGGGGAGGAGGCACTGACTGCGGCCCCTGGAGGAGGGGAGGACAGACTGACAGCGTCCCCTGGCGGAGGGGAGGAGACACTTACAGCGCCGCCTAGTGGAGGGGAGGAGAGACTGAGAGCGCCCCCTGGCGGAGGGGAGGAGAGACTGACAGCGCCCCTGGCGGAGGGGAGGAGACACTGACAGCGCCCCCTGGCGGATGGGAGGAGAGACCGACAGCGCCTCCTGGCGGAGCGGTGGAGAGACTGAGAGCACCCCTTGCCGGAGGGGAGGAGAGACTGACAGCGCCCCCTGGCGGAGGGGAGGCGAGACTGACAGCGCCCCCTGGCGGAGTGGAGGAGACATTGACAGCGCCGTATGGCGGAGGGGAGGAGAGGCTCACAGCGCCCCCTGGAGGAGGGGACGAGACACTGACAGCGCCCCCTGGTGATGGGGAGGAGAGACTGACAGCGCCCCCTGGCGGAGGGGAGGAGAGACTGACAGTGCCCCCTGGCGGAGGGGAGGAGAGAATTACAGCGCCCCCTGGCGGAGGGGAGGAGAGGCTGACAGCGCCGCCTGGCGGAGGGGAGGAGAGACTGACAGCGCCCCTGGCGGAGGGGAGGAGTGACTGACAGCACCCCCGGCGGAAGGGAGGAGAGACCGACAGCGCCCCTTGCCGGAGGGGAGGAGGGACTAACAGCGCCCCCTGGTGGAGGGGAGGAGACACTGACAGCGCCCCCCTGGCGGACGGGAGGAGAGACTGACAGCGCCCCCAGGCGGAGGGGAGGAGGCACTGACTGCGGCCCCTGGAGGAGGGGAGGACAGACTGACAGCGTCGCCTGGCGGAGGGGAGGAGACACTTACAGCGCCGCCTGGTGGAGGGGCGGAGAGACTGAGAGCGCCCCCTGGCGGAGGGGAGGAGAGACTGACAGCGCCCCCTGGCGGAGGGGAGGAGACACTGACAGCGCCCCCTGGCGGAGGGGAGGAGAGACCGACAGCGCCTCCTGGCGGAGCGGTGGAGAGACTGAGAGCACCCCTTGCCGGAGGGGAGGAGAGACTGACAGCGCCCCCTGGCGGAGGGGAGGCGAGACTTACAGCGCCCCCTGGCGGAGTGGAGGAGACATTGACAGCGCCGTATGGCGGAGGGGAGGAGAGGCTCACAGCGCCCCCTGGAGGAGGGGACGAGACACTGACAGCGCCCCCTGGTGATGGGGAGGAGAGACTGACAGCGCCCCCTGGCGGAGGGGAGGAGAGACTGACAGTGCCCCCTGGCGGAGGGGAGGAGAGAATTACAGCGCCCCCTGGCGGAGGGGAGGAGAGACTGACAGCGCGCCCTGGCGGAGGGGAGGAGAGACTGACAGTGCCCCCTGGCGGAAGGGAGGAGAGGCTGACAGCGCCGCCTGGCGGAGGGGAGGAGAGACTGACAGCGCCCCTGGCGGAGGGGAGGAGTGACTGACAGCACCCCCGGCGGAAGGGAGGAGAGACTGACAGCGCCGCCTGGCGGAGGGGAGGAGAGACTGACAGCGCCCCCTGGCGGAGGGGAGGAGAGACTGACAGCGCCCCCTGGCGGAGGGGAGGAGAGACTGACAGTGCCCCCTGGCGGTGGGGAGGAGAGACTGACAGCGCCCCCTGGCGGAGGGGAGGAGAGACTGACAGCGCCCCCTGGTGTAGGGGAGGAGAGACTGACAGCACCCCCTGGCGGAGGGGAGGAGAGACTGGCAGCGCCCCCTGGCGGAGGGGAGGAGAGACTGAAAGCGCCCCCTGGCGGAGGGGAGGAGAGACTGAAAGCGCCGCCTGGCGGAGGGGAGGAGAGACTGACAGTGCCCCATCGCGGAAGGGAGCAGAGACTGACAGCGCTACCTGGCGGAGGGGAGGAGAGACTGACAGCGCTACCTGGCGGAGGCGAGGAGAAACTGACAGAGCCCCCTGGCGGAGGGGAGGAGAGACTGACAGCGGACCCTGGCGCAGGGGAGGAGAGACTGACAGCGCCCCCGACGGAAGGGAGGAGAGACTGACAGCGCCGACTGGCGGAGGGGAGGAGAAACTGACAGCGCTCCCTGGCGGAGGGGAGGAGACGCTTACAGCGCCGCCTGGTGGAGGGGAAGAGAGACTGACAGTGCCCCCGGCAGAAGGGAGGAGGCACTGACAGCGCCCCCTGGCGGAGGGGAGGACAGACTGACAGCGCCCCCTGGTGGAGTGGAGGAGAGACTGCCAGTGCCCACATCGGAGGGGAGGAGAGACTTACAGCGCCCCCTGGTTGAGGGGAGGAGAGACTGACAGCGCCCCCTGGCAGAGGGGAGGAGAGACTGACAGCGCCATCTGGCGGAGGGAAGGAGAGACTGACAGTGCCCCCTGACGGAGGGGAGGAGAGACTGACATCAACCCCTGGCGGAGGGGAGGGGTGACTGACTGCGCCCCCTGGCGGAGGGGAGGAGAGACTGACAGCGCCGCCTGGCAGAGGGGAGGAGAGACTGACAGGGCCCCCTGGCGGAGTGGAGGAGAGACTGACAGCGCCCCCTGGCGCAGGAGAGCAGAGACTGACAACACCCCCTGGTGGAGGGGAGGAGAGAGTGCCAGCGCCCACTGTTGGAGGGGAGGAGAGCCTGACAGCGCTACCTGGCGGAGGCGAGGAGAGACTGACAGCGCCCGCTGGCCAAGGGGAGGAGAGCCTAACAGCGCTCCCTGGCGGAGGGGAGGAGACGCTGACAGCGCCCTCTGGCGGAGGGGAGCAGAGACTGACAGCGCCCCCTGGTGGAGGGGAGGAGAGACTGGCAGTGTCCCCTGGCGGAAGGGAGGAGAGACTGACAGCATCCCCTGGCGGAGGGGAGGAGAGACTGAAAGTGCCGCCTGGCGGAGGGGAGGAGAGACTGACAGTGCCCCCTGGCGGACGGGAGTAGACACTGACAGCGCCCCCTGGTTGAGTGGTTGAAAGAGTGCCAGCGCCCCCTGGCGGAGGGGAGGTGAGACTGACAGCGCTACCTGGCGGAGGCGAGGAGAAACTGACAGAGCCCCCTGGCGGAGGGGAAGAGAGACTGACAGCGGTCCCTGGCGGAGGGGAGGAGAGACTGACAGCGCCCCCGGACGAAGGGAGGAGAGACTGACAGCGCCGACTGGCGGAGGGGAGGAGAGATGGACAGCGCTCCCTGGCGGAGGGGAGGAGACGCTAATAGCGCTGCCTGGTGGAGGGGAAGAGAGACTGACAGTGCCCCCGCCAGAAGGGAGGAGGCACTGACAGCGCGCCCTATCGGAGGGGAGGAGAGACTGACAGCGCCCCCTGGCGGAGGGGAGGCGACACTGACAGCGCTACCTGGCAGAGGCGAGGAGAGACTGAAAGCGTCCCCTGGCTGAGGGGAGGAGAGACTGACAGCGCCCCCTGGCAGAGGGGAGGAGAGACTGACAACGCCCCCTGGCGGAGGGGAGGAGAGACTGACAGCTCCCCTTGGCGGAGAAGAGGAGAGACTGACAGCGCCCCCTGGCGGAGGGGAGTAGAGACTGACAGCGCCCCCTGGCGGAGAGGAGGAGAGACAGACCGCGCCCCCTGGCGGTGGGGAGGAGAGACTGACAGCGCCACCTGTCGGAGAGGAGGAGAGACTGACAGCGCCCCCTGGCGGAGAGGAGGAGAGACTGACCGCGCCCCCTGGCGGTGGGGAGGAGAGACTGACAGCGCCCCCTGTCGGAGAGGAGGAGAGACTGGCAGTGTCCCCTGGCGGAAGGGAGGAGAGACTGACAGCGTCCCCTGGCGGAGGGGAGGAGAGACTGAAAGCGCCGCCTAGCGGAGGGGAGGAGAGACTGACAGTGCCCCCTGGCGGACGGGAGTAGAGACTGACAGCGCCCCCTGGTGGAGGGGAGGAGAGAGTGCCAGCGCCCCCTGGCGGAGGGGAGGAGAGACTGACAGCACTAACTGGCGGAGGCGAGAAGATACTGACAGAGCCCCCTGGCGGAGGGGAGGAGAGACTGACAGCGGTCCCTGGCAGAGGGGAGGAGAGACTGACAGCGCCCCCGGAGGAAGGGAGGAGAGACTGACAGCGCCGACTGGCGGAGGGGAGGAGAGACTGACAGCGGTCCCTGGCAGAGGGGAGGAGAGACAGACAGCGCCCCCGGAGGAAGGGAGGAGAGACTGGCAGCGCTGACTGGCGGAGGGGAGGAGAAACTGACAGCGCTCCCTGGCGGAGGGGAGGAGACGCTAACAGCACCGCCTGGTGGAGGGGAAGAGAGACTGACAGTGCCCCGGGCAGAAGGGAGGAGGCACTGACAGCGCCCCCTGGCGGAGGGGAGGAGAGACTGACAGCGCCCCCTGGTGGAGTGGAGGAGAGACTGCCAGTGCCCACTGTCGGAGGGGAGGAGAGACTGACAGCGCCCCCTGGTGGAGGGGAGGAGAGACTGCAAGCGCCCACTGTCGGATGGGAGGAGAGACTTACAGCGCCCCCTGGTGGAGGGGAGGAGGGACTGACAACGCCCCCTGGCAGAGGGGAGTAGAGACTGACAGTGCCATCTGGCGGAGGGGAGGAGAGACTGACAGCGCCGACTGGCGGAGGGGAGGAGAGACTGACAGCGGTCCCTGGCAGAGGGGAGGAGAGACAGACAGCGCCCCCGGAGGAAGGGAGGAGAGACTAGCAGCGCTGACTGGCGGAGGGGAGGAGAAACTGACAGCGCTCCCTGGCGGAGGGGAGGAGACGCTAACAGCGCCGCCTGGTGGAGGGGAAGAGAGACTGACAGTGCCTCCGGCAGAAAGGAGGTGGCACTGACAGTGCCCCCTGGCGGAGGGGAGGAGAGACTGACAGCGCTCCCTGGCGGAGGGGAGGCGACACTGACAGCGTCCCCTGGCGTTGGGGAGCAGAGACCGACAGCGCCCCCTGGTGGAGGGGAGGAGAGACTGCAAGCGCCCACTGTCGGATGGGAGGAGAGACTTACAGCGCCCCCTGGTGGAGGGGAGGAGGGACTGACAACGCCCCCTGGCAGAGGGGAGCAGAGACTGACAGTGCCATCTGGCGGAGGGGAGGAGAGACTGACAGCGCCCCCTGGCGGAGGGGAGGAGAGACTGACAGCACCCCGTGGCGGAGGGGAGGAGTGACTGACTGCGCCCCCTGGCGGAGGGGAGGAGAGACTGACAGCGCCGCCTGGCGGAGGGGAGGAGAGACTGACAGGGCCCCCTGGAGGAGGGGAGGAGAGACTGACAGCGCCCCCTGGCGGAGGGGAGGAGATGCTAATAGCGCCGCCTGGTGGAGGGGAAGAGAGACTGACAGTGCCCCCGGCAGAATGGAGGAGGCACTAACAGCGCCCACTGGCGGAGGGGAGTAGAGACTGACAGCGCCCCCTGGTGGAGGGGAGGCGACACTGACAGCGCCCCCTGGCGGTGGGGAGCAGAGACTGACAGCGCCCACTGGTGGAGGGGAGGAGAGACTGCCAGCGCCCACTGTCGGAGAGGAGGAGAGACTTACAGCGGCCCCTGGTGGAGGGGAGGAGGGACTGACAGCGCCCCCTGGCAGAGGGGAGGAGAGATTGACAGTGCCATCTGGCGGAGGGGAGGAGAGACTGACAGCGCCCCCTGGCGGAGGGGAGGAGAGACTGAGAGCACCCCGTGGCGGAGGGGAGTAGAGACTGACAGCGCCCCCTGGCAAAGGGGAGGAGAGACGGACAGCGCCCCCTGGCGGAGGGGAGGAGAGACTGACAGCACCCCGTGGCGGAGGGGAGTAGAGAATGACAGCGCCCCCTGGCAAAGGGGAGGAGAGACGGACAGCGCCCCCTGGCGGAGGGGAGGAGAGACTTACAGCACCCCGTGGCGGAGGGGAGTAGAGAATGACAGCGCCCCCTGGCAAAGGGGAGGAGAGACGGACAGCGCCCCCTGGCGGAGGGGAGGAGAGACTTACAGCGCCCCCTGGCGGAGGGGAGTAGAGACTGTCAGCGCCCCCTGGCGGAGGGGAGGAGAGACTGACCGCGCCCCCTGGCGGTGGGGAGGAGAGACTAACAGCGCCCCCTGTCGGAGGGGAGGAGAGACTGGCAGTGTCCCCTGGCGGAAGGGAGGAGAGACTGACAGCGTCCCCTGGCGGAGGGGAGGAGAGACTGATAGCGCCGCCTGGCGGAGGGGAGGAGAGACTGACAGTGCCCCCTGGCGGACGGGAGTAGAGACTGACAGCGCCCCTTGGTGGAGGGGAGGAGAGAGTGCCAGCGCCCCCTGGCGAAGGGGAGGAGAGACTGACAGCGCTACCTGGCGGAGGCGAGGAGATACTGACAAAGCCCCCTGGCGGAGGGGAGGAGAGACTGACAGCGGTCCCTGGCAGAGTGGAGGAGAGACTGACAGCGCCCCCGGAGGAAGGGAGGAGAGACTGACAGCGGCGACTGGCGGATGGGAGGAGAGACGAACAGCGCACCCTGGCGGAGGGGAGGAAACGCTAATAGCGCCGCCTGGTGGAGGGGAAGAGAGACTGACAGTGCCCCCGCCAGAAGGGAGGAGGCACAGACAGCGCCCCCTGGCGGAGGGGAGGAGAGACTGACAGCGCCCCCTGGCGGAGGGGAGGCGACACTGACAGCGCTACCTGGCAGAGGCGAGGAGAGACTGACAGCGTCCCCTGGCTGAGGGGAGGAGAGACTGACAGCGCCCCCTGGCAGAGGGGAGGAGAGACTGACAGCGCCCCCGGCGGAGGGGAGGAGAGACTGACAGCGCCGCCTAGTGGAGGGGAGGAGTGACTGACAGTGCCGCCTGGCGGAGGGGAGGAGAGCCTGACAGCGCTCCCTGGCGGAGGGGAGGAGTCGCTGACAGCGCCCCCTGGCAGGGGGAAGCAGAGACTGACAGCACCCCCTGGTGGAGGGGAGCAGAGAGTGCCAGCGCCCTCTGTCGGAGGGAAGGAGAGGCTGACAGCGCCCCCTGGTGGAGGGGAGGAGAGACTGTCAGCGCCCACTGTCAGAGGGGAGGAGAGACTGACAGCGCCCCCTGGCGGAGGGGAGGAGAGACTGACAGTGCCCCCTGGCGGAGGGGAGCAGAGACTGACAGCGCCTCCTGGTGGTGGGGAGAAGAGAGTGCCAGCACCCCCTGGCGGAGGGGAGGAGAGACTGACAGCACTACCTGGCGGAGGCGAGGAGAGACTGACAGCGCCGCCTAGAGGAAGGGAGGAGAGACTGACAGCGCCGCCAGGCGGAGGGGAGGAGAGACTGACAGTGCTCCCTGGCGGAGGGGAGGAGTCGCTGACAGCGCCGCATGGTGAAGGGGAGGAGAGACTGACAGTGACCCCGCCGGAGGGGAGGAGGCACTGACAGCGCCCGCCGGCGGCGGCGAGGAGGCACTTACAGCGCCTCCTGGTGGAGGGGAGGAGAGACTGACAGCGCCCGCTGGCGGAGGGGAGAAGACACTGACAGCACCCCCTGGCGGAGGGGAGGAGAGACTGACAGCGCACCCTGGCGGAGGGGAGCAGAGACTGACAACGCCCCCTGGTGGAGGGGAGGAGAGATTGCCAGCACCCACTGTCGGAGGGGAGGAGAGACTGACTGCGCTACCTGGCGGAGGTGAGGAGAGACTGACAACGCCCCCTGGCGGAGGGGAGGAGAGACTGACAGCTCCCCTTGGCGGAGGGGAGGAGAGACTGACAGCGCCCCCTGGCGGAGGGGAGTAGAGACTGACAGCGCCCCCTGGCGGAGGGGAGGAGAGACTGACCGCGCCCCCTGGCGGTGGGGAGGAGAGACTGACAGCGCCCCCTGTCGGAGAGGAGGAGAGACTGGCAGTGTCCCCTGGCGGAAGGGAGGAGAGACTGACAGCGTCCCCTGGCGGAGGGGAGGAGAGACTGAAAGCGCCGCCTGGCGGAGGGGAGGAGAGACTGACAGTGCCCCCTGGCGGACGGGAGTAGAGACTGACAGCGCCCCCTGGTGGAGGGGAGGAGAGAGTGCCAGCGCCCCCTGGCGGAGGGGAGGAGAGACTGACAGCGCTACCTGGCGGAGGCGAGGAGATACTGACAGAGCCCCCTGGCGGAGGGGAGGAGAGACTGACAGCGGTCCCTGGCAGAGGGGAGGAGAGACTGACAGCGCCCCCGGAGGAAGGGAGGAGAGACTGACAGCGCCGACTGGCGGAGGGGAGGAGAGACTGACAGCGGTCCCTGGCAGAGGGGAGGAGAGACAGACAGCGCCCCCGGAGGAAGGGAGGAGAGACTGGCAGCGCTGACTGGCGGAGGGGAGGAGAAACTGACAGCGCTCCCTGGCGGAGGGGAGGAGACGCTAACAGCGCCGCCTGGTGGAGGGGAAGAGAGACTGACAGTGCCCCCGGCAGAAGGGAGGAGGCACTGACAGCGCCCCCTGGCGGAGGGGAGGAGAGACTGACAGCGCCCCCTGGTGGAGTGGAGGAGAGACTGCCAGTGCCCACTGTCGGAGGGGAGGAGAGACTGACAGCGCCCCCTGGCAGAGGTGAGGAGAGACTGACAGCGCCGCCTGGCAGAGGGGAGGAGAGACTGACAGGGCCCCCTGGCGGAGGGGAGGAGAGACTGACAGCGCCCCCTGGCGCAGGAGAGCAGAGACTGACAACACCCCCTGGTGGAGGGGAGGAGCGAGTGCCAGCGCCCACTGTTGGAGGGGAGGAGAGACTGACAGCGCTACCTGGCGGAGGTGAGGAGAGACTGACAGCGCCCGCTGGCCAAGGGGAGGAGAGACTGACAGCGCCCCCTGGTGGAGGGGAGGAGAGACTGACAGCGCCCGCTGGCGGAGGGGAGAAGACACTGACAGCACCCCCTGGCGGAGGGGAGGAGAGACTGACAGCGCACCCTGGCGGAGGGGAGCAGAGACTGACAACGCCCCCTGGTGGAGGGGAGGAGAGATTGCCAGCACCCACTGTCGGAGGGGAGGAGAGACTGACTGCGCTACCTGGCGGAGGTGAGGAGAGACTGACAACGCCCCCTGGCGGAGGGGAGGAGAGACTGACAGCTCCCCTTGGCGGAGGGGAGGAGAGACTGACAGCGCCCCCTGGCGGAGGGGAGTAGAGACTGACAGCGCCCCCTGGCGGAGGGGAGGAGAGACTGACCGCGCCCCCTGGCGGTGGGGAGGAGAGACTGACAGCGCCCCCTGTCGGAGAGGAGGAGAGACTGGCAGTGTCCCCTGGCGGAAGGGAGGAGAGACTGACAGCGTCCCCTGGCGGAGGGGAGGAGAGACTGAAAGCGCCGCCTGGCGGAGGGGAGGAGAGACTGACAGTGCCCCCTGGCGGACGGGAGTAGAGACTGACAGCGCCCCCTGGTGGAGGGGAGGAGAGAGTGCCAGCGCCCCCTGGCGGAGGGGAGGAGAGACTGACAGCGCTACCTGGCGGAGGCGAGGAGATACTGACAGAGCCCCCTGGCGGAGGGGAGGAGAGACTGACAGCGGTCCCTGGCAGAGGGGAGGAGAGACTGACAGCGCCCCCGGAGGAAGGGAGGAGAGACTGACAGCGCCGACTGGCGGAGGGGAGGAGAGACTGACAGCGGTCCCTGGCAGAGGGGAGGAGAGACAGACAGCGCCCCCGGAGGAAGGGAGGAGAGACTGGCAGCGCTGACTGGCGGAGGGGAGGAGAAACTGACAGCGCTCCCTGGCGGAGGGGAGGAGACGCTAACAGCGCCGCCTGGTGGAGGGGAAGAGAGACTGACAGTGCCCCCGGCAGAAGGGAGGAGGCACTGACAGCGCCCCCTGGCGGAGGGGAGGAGAGACTGACAGCGCCCCCTGGTGGAGTGGAGGAGAGACTGCCAGTGCCCACTGTCGGAGGGGAGGAGAGACTGACAGCGCCCCCTGGCAGAGGTGAGGAGAGACTGACAGCGCCGCCTGGCAGAGGGGAGGAGAGACTGACAGGGCCCCCTGGCGGAGGGGAGGAGAGACTGACAGCGCCCCCTGGCGCAGGAGAGCAGAGACTGACAACACCCCCTGGTGGAGAGGAGGAGCGAGTGCCAGCGCCCACTGTTGGAGGGGAGGAGAGACTGACAGCGCTACCTGGCGGAGGTGAGGAGAGACTGACAGCGCCCGCTGGCCAAGGGGAGGAGAGACTGACAGCGCCCCCTGGCGGAGGGGAGGAGAGATTGACAGCGCCCCCGGCGGAGGGGAGGAGAGACTGACAGCGCCGCATAGTGGAGGGGAGGAGAGACTGACAGCGCCCCCTGGCGGAGGGGAGGAGAGACTGACAGCGCCCCCTGGCGGAGGGGAGGCGACACTGACAGCGCCCCCTGGCGGTGGGCAGCAGAGACTGACAGCGTCCCCTGGTGGAGGGGAGGAGAGACTGCCAGCGCCCACTGTCGGATGGGAGGAGAGACTTACAGCGCCCCCTGGTGGAGGGGAGGAGGGACTGACAGCGCCCCCTGCAGAGGGGAGGAGAGACTGACAGTGCCATCTGGCGGAGGGGAGGAGAGACTGACAGCGCCCCCTGGCGGAGGGGAGGAGAGACTGACTGCGCCCCCTGGCGGAGGGGTGGAGAGACTGACAGCGCCGCCTGGCGGAGGGGAGGAGAGACTGACAGGGCCCCCTGGCGGAGGGGAGGAGAGACTGACAGCGCCCCCTGGCGGAGGAGAGCAGAGACTGACAACGCCCCCTGGTGGAGGGGAGGGGAGATTGCCAGCGCCCACTGTTGGAGGGGAGGAGAGACTGACAGCGCTACCTGGCAGAGGCGAGGAGAGACTGACAGCGTCCCCTGGCTGAGGGGAGGAGAGACTGACAGCGCCCCCGGCGGAGGGGAGGAGAGACTGACAGCGCCGCCTAGTGGAGGGGAGGAGTGACTGTCAGTGCCGCCTGGCGGAGGGGAGGAGAGCCTGACAGCGCTCCCTGGCGGAGGGGAGGAGACGCTGACAGCGCCGCCTGGCGGAGCGGAGGAGAGACTGACAGCTCCCCCGGCGGAGGGGAGGAGGCACTGACAGCACTCCCTGGCGGGGGAAAGCAGAGACTGACAGTGCCCCCTGGCGGAGGGGAGCAGAGCTTGCCAGCGCCCTCTGTCGGAGGGAAGGAGAGACTGACAGCACCCCCTGGTGGAGGGGTGGAGAGACTGTCAGCGCCCACTGTCAGAGGGGAGGAGAGACTGACAGCGCCCATTGGCAGAGGGGAGGAGAGACTGACAGTGCCCCCTGGCGGAGGGGAGCAGAGACTGACAGCGCCTCCTGGTGGTGGGGAGGAGAGAGTGCCAGCACCCCCTGGCGGAGGGGAGGAGAGACTGACAGCATTACCTGGCGGAGGCGAGGAGAGACTGACAGCGCCGCCTGGTGGAAGGGAGGAGAGACTGACAGCGCCGCCGGGCGGAGGGGAGGAGAGACTGACAGTGCTCCCTGGCGGAGGGGAGGAGTCGCTGACAGCGCCGCCTGGTGAAGGGGAGGAGAGACTGACAGTGACCCCGGTGGAGGGGAGGAGGCACTTACAGCGCCCCCTGGCGGAGGGGAGGAGAGACTGACAGCGCCCGCCGGCGGCGGGGAGGAGGCACTTACAGCGCCTCCTGGCGGAGGGGAGGAGAGACTGACAGCGCCCCCTGGCGGAGGGGAGAAGACACTGACAGCACCCCCGGGTGGAGGGGAGGAGAGACTGACAGCGCACCCTGGCGGAGGGGAGCAGAGACTGACAACGCCCCCTGGTGGAGGGGAGGAGAGATTGCCAGCGCCCACTGTCGGAGGGGAGGAGAGACTGACTGCGCCACCTGGCGGAGGTGAGGAGAGACTGACAACGCCCCCTGGCGGAGGGGAGGAGAGACTGACAGCTCCCCTTGGCGGAGGGGAGGAGAGACTGACAGCGCCCCCGGCGGAGGGGAGGAGAGACTGTCATCGCCGCCTAGTGGAGGGGAGGAGAGACTGACAGTGCTGCCTGGGGGAGGGGAGGAGAGACTGACTGCGCTCCCAGGCGGAGGGGAGGAGACGCTGACAGCACCGCCTGGCGGAGGGTTGGAAAGACTGACAGCGCCCCCTGTTGGAGGGGAGGAGCCACTGTCAGCGCCCACTGCCGGAGGGGAGGAGAGACTGGCAGTGTCCCCTGGCGGAGGGGAGGAGAGACTTACAGCGTCCCCTGGCGGAGGGGAGGAGAGACTTACAGCGTCCCCTGGCGGAGGGGAGGAGAGACCGACAGCGCCCCTTGCCGGAGGGGAGGAGAGACTAACAGCGCCCCCTGGTGGAGGGGAGGAGACACTGACAGCGCCCCCCTGGCGGACGGGAGGAGAGACTGACAGCGCCCCCAGGCGGAGGGGAGGAGGCACTGACTGCGGCCCCTGGAGGAGGGGAGGACAGACTGACAGCGTCCCCTGGCGGAGGGGAGGAGACACTTACAGCGCCGCCTAGTGGAGGGGAGGAGAGACTGAGAGCGCCCCGTGGCGGAGGGGAGGAGAGACTGACAGCGCCCCTGGCGGAGGGGAGGAGACACTGACAGCGCCCCCCTGGCGGAGGGGAGGAGAGACCGACAGCGCCTCCTGGCGGAGCGGTGGAGAGACTGAGAGCACCCCTTGCCGGAGGGGAGGAGAGACTGACAGCGCCCCCTGGCGGAGGGGAGGCGAGACTGACAGCGCCCCCTGGCGGAGTGGAGGAGACATTGACAGCGCCGTATGGCGGAGGGGAGGAGAGGCTCACAGCGCCCCCTGGAGGAGGGGACGAGACACTGACAGCGCCCCCTGGTGATGGGGAGGAGAGACTGACAGCGCCCCCTGGCGGAGGGGAGGAGAGACTGACAGTGCCCCCTGGCGGAGGGGAGGAGAGAATTACAGCGCCCCCTGGCGGAGGGGAGGAGAGACTGACAGCGCCCCCTGGCAGAGGGGAGGAGAGGCTGACAGTGCCCCCTGGCGGAAGGGAGGAGAGGCTGACAGCGCCGCCTGGCGGAGGGCAGGAGAGACTGACAGCGCCCCTGGCGGAGGGGAGGAGTGACTGACAGCACCCCCGGCGGAAGGGAGGAGAGACTGACAGCGCCGCCTGGCGGAGGGGAGGAGAGACTGACAGCGCCCCCTGGCGGAGGGGAGGAGAGAATGACAGCGCCCCCTGGTGGAGGGGAGGAGAGACTGACAGTGCCCCCTGGCGGTGGGGTGGAGAGACTGACAGCGCCCCCTGGCGGAGGGGAGGAGAGACTGACAGCGCCCCCTGGTGTAGGGGAGGAGAGACTGACCGCACCCCCTGGCGGAGGGGAGGAGAGACTGGCAGCGCCCCCTGGCGGAGGGGAGGAGAGACTGAAAGCGCCCCCTGGCGGAGGGGAGGAGAGACTGAAAGCGCCGCCTGGCGGAGGGGAGGAGAGACTGACAGTGGCCCATCGCGGAAGGGAGCAGAGACTGACAGCGCTACCTGGCGGAGGGGAGGAGAGACTGACTGCGCCCCCTGGCGGAGGGGTGGAGAGACTGACAGCGCCCCCTGGCGGAGGAGAGCAGAGACTGACAGGGCCCCCTGGCGGAGGGGAGGAGAGACTGACAGCGCCCCCTGGCGGAGGAGAGCAGAGACTGACAACGCCCCCTGGTGGAGGGGAGGGGAGATTGCCAGCGCCCACTGTTGGAGGGGAGGAGAGACTGACAGCGCTACCTGGCAGAGGCGAGGAGAGACTGACAGCATCCCCTGGCTGAGGGGAGGAGAGACTGACAGCGCCCCCGGCGGAGGGGAGGAGAGACTGACAGCGCCGCCTAGTGGAGGGGAGGAGTGACTGACAGTGCCGCCTGGCGGAGGGGAGGAGAGCCTGACAGCGCTCCCTGGCGGAGGGGAGGAGACGCTGACAGCGCCGCCTGGCGGAGCGGAGGAGAGACTGACAGCTCCCCCGGCGGAGGGGAGGAGGCACTGACAGCGCTCCCTGGCGGGGGAAAGCAGAGACTGACAGTTCCCCCTGGCGGAGGGGAGCAGAGCTTGCCAGCGCCCTCTGTCGGAGGGAAGGAGAGACTGACAGCACCCCCTGGTGGAGGGGTGGAGAGACTGTCAGCGCCCACTGTCAGAGGGGAGGAGAGACTGACAGCGCCCATTGGCAGAGGGGAGGAGAGACTGACAGTGCCCCCTGGCGGAGGGGAGCAGAGACTGACAGCGCCTCCTGGTGGTGGGGAGGAGAGAGTGCCAGCACCCCCTGGCGGAGGGGAGGAGAGACTGACAGCATTACCTGGCGGAGGCGAGGAGAGACTGACAGCGCCGCCTGGTGGAAGGGAGGAGAGACTGACAGCGCCGCCGGGCGGAGGGGAGGAGAGACTGACAGTGCTCCCTGGCGGAGGGGAGGAGTCGCTGACAGCGCCGCCTGGTGAAGGGGAGGAGAGACTGACAGTGACCCCGGTGGAGGGGAGGAGGCACTTACAGCGCCCCCTGGCGGAGGGGAGGAGAGACTGACAGCGCCCGCCGGCGGCGGGGAGGAGGCACTTACAGCGCCTCCTGGCGGAGGGGAGGAGAGACTGACAGCGCCCCCTGGCGGAGGGGAGAAGACACTGACAGCACCCCCGGGTGGAGGGGAGGAGAGACTGACAGCGCACCCTGGCGGAGGGGAGCAGAGACTGACAACGCCCCCTGGTGGAGGGGAGGAGAGATTGCCAGCGCCCACTGTCGGAGGGGAGGAGAGACTGACTGCGCCACCTGGCGGAGGTGAGGAGAGACTGACAACGCCCCCTGGCGGAGGGGAGGAGAGACTGACAGCTCCCCTTGGCGGAGGGGAGGAGAGACTGACAGCGCCCCCGGCGGAGGGGAGGAGAGACTGTCATCGCCGCCTAGTGGAGGGGAGGAGAGACTGACAGTGCTGCCTGGGGGAGGGGAGGAGAGACTGACTGCGCTCCCAGGCGGAGGGGAGGAGACGCTGACAGCACCGCCTGGCGGAGGGTTGGAAAGACTGACAGCGCCCCCTGTTGTAGGGGAGGAGCCACTGTCAGCGCCCACTGCCGGAGGGGAGGAGAGACTGGCAGTGTCCCCTGGCGGAGGGGAGGAGAGACTTACAGCGTCCCCTGGCGGAGGGGAGGAGAGACTTACAGCGTCCCCTGGCGGAGGGGAGGAGAGACCGACAGCGCCCCTTGCCGGAGGGGAGGAGAGACTAACAGCGCCCCCTGGTGGAGGGGAGGAGACACTGACAGCGCCCCCCTGGCGGACGGGAGGAGAGACTGACAGCGCCCCCAGGCGGAGGGGAGGAGGCACTGACTGCGGCCCCTGGAGGAGGGGAGGACAGACTGACAGCGTCCCCTGGCGGAGGGGAGGAGACACTTACAGCGCCGCCTAGTGGAGGGGAGGAGAGACTGAGAGCGCCCCGTGGCGGAGGGGAGGAGAGACTGACAGCGCCCCTGGCGGAGGGGAGGAGACACTGACAGCGCCCCCTGGCGGAGGGGAGGAGAGACCGACAGCGCCTCCTGGCGGAGCGGTGGAGAGACTGAGAGCACCCCTTGCCGGAGGGGAGGAGAGACTGACAGCGCCCCCTGGCGGAGGGGAGGCGAGACTGACAGCGCCCCCTGGCGGAGTGGAGGAGACATTGACAGCGCCGTATGGCGGAGGGGAGGAGAGGCTCACAGCGCCCCCTGGAGGAGGGGACGAGACACTGACAGCGCCCCCTGGTGATGGGGAGGAGAGACTGACAGCGCCCCCTGGCGGAGGGGAGGAGAGACTGACAGTGCCCCCTGGCGGAGGGGAGGAGAGAATTACAGCGCCCCCTGGCGGAGGGGAGGAGAGACTGACAGCGCCCCCTGGCAGAGGGGAGGAGAGGCTGACAGTGCCCCCTGGCGGAAGGGAGGAGAGGCTGACAGCGCCGCCTGGCGGAGGGCAGGAGAGACTGACAGCGCCCCTGGCGGAGGGGAGGAGTGACTGACAGCACCCCCGGCGGAAGGGAGGAGAGACTGACAGCGCCGCCTGGCGGAGGGGAGGAGAGACTGACAGCGCCCCCTGGCGGAGGGGAGGAGAGAATGACAGCGCCCCCTGGCGGAGGGGAGGAGAGACTGACAGTGCCCCCTGGCGGTGGGGTGGAGAGACTGACAGCGCCCCCTGGCGGAGGGGAGGAGAGACTGACAGCGCCCCCTGGTGTAGGGGAGGAGAGACTGACAGCACCCCCTGGCGGAGGGGAGGAGAGACTGGCAGCGCCCCCTGGCGGAGGGGAGGAGAGACTGAAAGCGCCCCCTGGCGGAGGGGAGGAGAGACTGAAAGCGCCGCCTGGCGGAGGGGAGGAGAGACTGACAGTGGCCCATCGCGGAAGGGAGCAGAGACTGACAGCGCTACCTGGCGGAGGGGAGGAGAGACTGACTGCGCCCCCTGGCGGAGGGGTGGAGAGACTGACAGCGCCGCCTGGCGGAGGGGAGGAGAGACTGACAGGGCCCCCTGGCGGAGGGGAGGAGAGACTGACAGCGCCCCCTGGCGGAGGAGAGCAGAGACTGACAACGCCCCCTGGTGGAGGGGAGGGGAGATTGCCAGCGCCCACTGTTGGAGGGGAGGAGAGACTGACAGCGCTACCTGGCAGAGGCGAGGCGAGACTGACAGCGTCCCCTGGCTGAGGGGAGGAGAGACTGACAGCGCCCCCGGCGGAGGGGAGGAGAGACTGACAGCGCCGCCTAGTGGAGGGGAGGAGTGACTGACAGTGCCGCCTGGCGGAGGGGAGGAGAGCCTGACAGCGCTCCCTGGCGGAGGGGAGGAGACGCTGACAGCGCCGCCTGGCGGAGCGGAGGAGAGACTGACAGCTCCCCCGGCGGAGGGGAGGAGGCACTGACAGCGCTCCCTGGCGGGGGAAAGCAGAGACTGACAGTGCCCCCTGGCGGAGGGGAGCAGAGCTTGCCAGCGCCCTCTGTCGGAGGGAAGGAGAGACTGACAGCACCCCCTGGTGGAGGGGGTGGAGAGACTGTCAGCGCCCACTGTCAGAGGGGAGGAGAGACTGACAGCGCCCATTGGCAGAGGGGAGGAGAGACTGACAGTGCCCCCTGGCGGAGGGGAGCAGAGACTGACAGCGCCTCCTGGTGGTGGGGAGGAGAGAGTGCCAGCACCCCCTGGCGGAGGGGAGGAGAGACTGACAGCATTACCTGGCGGAGGCGAGGAGAGACTGACAGCGCCGCCTGGTGGAAGGGAGGAGAGACTGACAGCGCCGCCGGGCGGAGGGGAGGAGAGACTGACAGTGCTCCCTGGCGGAGGGGAGGAGTCGCTGACAGCGCCGCCTGGTGAAGGGGAGGAGAGACTGACAGTGACCCCGGTGGAGGGGAGGAGGCACTTACAGCGCCCCCTGGCGGAGGGGAGGAGAGACTGACAGCGCCCGCCAGCGGCGGGGAGGAGGCACTTACAGCGCCTCCTGGCGGAGGGGAGGAGAGACTGACAGCGCCCCCTGGCGGAGGGGAGAAGACACTGACAGCACCCCCGGGTGGAGGGGAGGAGAGACTGACAGCGCACCCTGGCGGAGGGGAGCAGAGACTGACAACGCCCCCTGGTGGAGGGGAGGAGAGATTGCCAGCGCCCACTGTCGGAGGGGAGGAGAGACTGACTGCGCCACCTGGCGGAGGTGAGGAGAGACTGACAACGCCCCCTGGCGGAGGGGAGGAGAGACTGACAGCTTCCCTTGGCGGAGGGGAGGAGAGACTGACAGCGCCCCCGGCGGAGGGAGGAGAGACTGTCATCGCCGCCTAGTGGAGGGGAGGAGAGACTGACAGTGCTGCCTGGGGGAGGGGAGGAGAGGACTGACTGCGCTCCCAGGCGGAGGGGAGGAGACGCTGACAGCACCGCCTGGCGGAGGGTTGGAAAGACTGACAGCGCCCCCCTGTTGGAGGGGAGGAGCCACTGTCAGCGCCCACTGCCGGAGGGGAGGAGAGACTGGCAGTGTCCCCTGGCGGAGGGGAGGAGAGACTTACAGCGTCCCCTGGCGGAGGGGAGGAGAGACTTACAGCGTCCCCTGGCGGAGGGGAGGAAGAGACCGACAGCGCCCCTTGCCGGAGGGGAGGAGAGACTAACAGCGCCCCCTGGTGGAGGGGAGGAGACACTGACAGCGCCCCCCTGGCGGACGGGAGGAGAGACTGACAGCGCCCCCAGGCGGAGGGGAGGAGGCACTGACTGCGGCCCCTGGAGGAGGGGAGGACAGACTGACAGCGTCCCCTGGCGGAGGGGAGGAGACACTTACAGCGCCGCCTAGTGGAGGGGAGGAGAGACTGAGAGCGCCCCGTGGCGGAGGGGAGGAGAGACTGACAGCGCCCCTGGCGGAGGGGAGGAGACACTGACAGCGCCCCCTGGCGGAGGGGAGGAGAGACCGACAGCGCCTCCTGGCGGAGCGGTGGAGAGACTGAGAGCACCCCTTGCCGGAGGGGAGGAGAGACTGACAGCGCCCCCTGGCGGAGGGGAGGCGAGACTGACAGCGCCCCCTGGCGGAGTGGAGGAGACATTGACAGCGCCGTATGGCGGAGGGGAGGAGAGGCTCACAGCGCCCCCTGGAGGAGGGGACGAGACACTGACAGCGCCCCCTGGTGATGGGGAGGAGAGACTGACAGCGCCCCCTGGCGGAGGGGAGGAGAGACTGACAGTGCCCCCTGGCGGAGGGGAGGAGAGAATTACAGCGCCCCCTGGCGGAGGGGAGGAGAGACTGACAGCGCCCCCTGGCAGAGGGGAGGAGAGGCTGACAGTGCCCCCCTGGCGGAAGGGAGGAGAGGCTGACAGCGCCGCCTGGCGGAGGGCAGGAGAGACTGACAGCGCCCCTGGCGGAGGGGAGGAGTGACTGACAGCACCCCCGGCGGAAGGGAGGAGAGACTGACAGCGCCGCCTGGCGGAGGGGAGGAGAGACTGACAGCGCCCCCTGGCGGAGGGGAGGAGAGAATGACAGCGCCCCCTGGCGGAGGGGAGGAGAGACTGACAGTGCCCCCTGGCGGTGGGGTGGAGAGACTGACAGCGCCCCCTGGCGGAGGGGAGGAGAGACTGACAGCGCCCCCTGGTGTAGGGGGAGGAGAGACTGACAGCACCCCCTGGCGGAGGGGAGGAGAGACTGGCAGCGCCCCCTGGCGGAGGGGAGGAGAGACTGAAAGCGCCCCCTGGCGGAGGGGAGGAGAGACTGAAAGCGCCGCCTGGCGGAGGGAGGAGAGACTGACAGTGGCCCATCGCGGAAGGGAGCAGAGACTGACAGCGCTACCTGGCGGAGGGGAGGAGAGACTGACAGCGCTACCTGGCGGAGGCGAGGAGAAACTGACAGAGCCCCCTGGCGGAGGGGAGGAGAGACTGACAGCGGCCCCTGGCGCAGGGGAGGAGAGACTGACAGCGCCCCCGATGGAAGGGAGGAGAGACTGACAGCGCCCCCTGGTTGAGGGGAGGAGAGACTGACAGCGCCCCCTGGCAGAGGGGAGGAGAGACTGACAGTGCCATCTGGCGGAGGGGAGGAGAGACTGACAGTGCCCCCTGACGGAGGGGAGGAGAGACTGACATCAACCCCTGGCGGAGGGGAGGGGTGACTGACAGCGCCCCCTGGTGGAGGGGAGGAGAGACTGACAGCGCCGCCTGGCAGAGGGGAGGAGAGACTGACAGGGCCCCCTGGCGGAGTGGAGGAGAGACTGACAGCGCCCCCTGGCGCAGGAGAGCAGAGACTGACAACACCCCCTGGTGGAGGGGAGGAGAGAGTGCCAGCGCCCACTGTTGGAGGGGAGGAGAGACTGACAGCGCTACCTGGCGGAGGCGAGGAGAGACTGACAGCGCCCGCTGGCCAAGGGGAGGAGAGCCTAACAGCGCTCCCTGGCGGAGGGGAGCAGACGCTGACAGCGCCCTCTGGCGGAGGGGAGCAGAGACTGACAGCGCCCCCTGGTGGAGGGGAGGAGAGACTGACAGTGCCACCTGGCGGACGGGAGGAGAGACTGACAGCGCCCCCTGGCAGAGGCGAGGAGAGACTGACAGCGTCCCCTGGCTGAGGGGAGGAGAGACTGACAGCGCCCCCGGCGGAGGGGAGGAGAGACTGACAGCGCCGCCTAGTGGAGGGGAGGAGTGACTGACAGTGCCGCCTGGCGGAGGGGAGGAGAGCCTGACAGCGCTCCCTGGCGGAGGGGAGGAGACGCTGACAGCGCCGCCTGGTGAAGGGGAGGAGAGACTGACAGTGACCCCGGTGGAGGGGAGGAGGCACTTACAGCGCCCCCTGGCGGAGGGGAGGAGAGACTGACAGCGCCCGCCGGCGGCGGGGAGGAGGCAGCTTACAGCGCCTCCTGGCGGAGGGGAGGAGAGACTGACAGCGCCCCCTGGCGGAGGGGAGAAGACACTGACAGCACCCCCGGGTGGAGGGGAGGAGAGACTGACAGCGCACCCTGGCGGAGGGGAGCAGAGACTGACAACGCCCCCTGGTGGAGGGGAGGAGAGATTGCCAGCGCCCACTGTCGGAGGGGAGGAGAGACTGACTGCGCCACCTGGCGGAGGTGAGGAGAGACTGACAACGCCCCCTGGCGGAGGGGAGGAGAGACTGACAGCTCCCCTTGGCGGAGGGGAGGAGAGACTGACAGCGCCCCCGGCGGAGGGGAGGGAGGAGGACTGTCATCGCCGCCTAGTGGAGGGGAGGAGAGACTGACAGTGCTGCCTGGGGGAGGGGAGGAGAGACTGACTGCGCTCCCAGGCGGAGGGGAGGAGACGCTGACAGCACCGCCTGGCGGAGGGTTGGAAAGACTGACAGCGCCCCCTGTTGTAGGGGAGGAGCCACTGTCAGCGCCCACTGCCGGAGGGGAGGAGAGACTGGCAGTGTCCCCTGGCGGAGGGGAGGAGAGACTTACAGCGTCCCCTGGCGGAGGGGAGGAGAGACTTTACAGCGTCCCCTGGCGGAGGGGAGGAGAGACCGACAGCGCCCCTTGCCGGAGGGGAGGAGAGACTAACAGCGCCCCCTGGTGGAGGGGAGGAGACACTGACAGCGCCCCCCTGGCGGACGGGAGGAGAGACTGACAGCGCCCCCAGGCGGAGGGGAGGAGGCACTGACTGCGGCCCCCTGGAGGAGGGGAGGACAGACTGACAGCGTCCCCTGGCGGAGGGGGAGGAGACACTTACAGCGCCGCCTAGTGGAGGGGAGGAGAGACTGAGAGCGCCCCGTGGCGGAGGGGAGGAGAGACTGACAGCGCCCCTGGCGGAGGGGAGGAGACACTGACAGCGCCCCCTGGCGGAGGGGAGGAGAGACCGACAGCGCCTCCTGGCGGAGCGGTGGAGAGACTGAGAGCACCCCTTGCCGGAGGGGAGGAGAGACTGACAGCGCCCCTGGCGGAGGGGAGGCGAGACTGACAGCGCCCCCTGGCGGAGTGGAGGAGACATTGACAGCGCCGTATGGCGGAGGGGAGGAGAGGCTCACAGCGCCCCCTGGAGGAGGGGACGAGACACTGACAGCGCCCCCTGGTGATGGGGAGGAGAGACTGACAGCGCCCCCTGGCGGAGGGGAGGAGAGACTGACAGTGCCCCCTGGCGGAGGGGAGGAGAGAATTACAGCGCCCCCTGGCGGAGGGGAGGAGAGACTGACAGCGCCCCCCTGGCAGAGGGGAGGAGAGGCTGACAGTGCCCCCTGGCGGAAGGGAGGAGAGGCTGACAGCGCCGCCTGGCGGAGGGCAGGAGAGACTGACAGCGCCCCTGGCGGAGGGGAGGAGTGACTGACAGCACCCCCGGCGGAAGGGAGGAGAGACTGACAGCGCCGCCTGGCGGAGGGGAGGAGAGACTGACAGCGCCCCCTGGCGGAGGGGAGGAGAGAATGACAGCGCCCCCTGGCGGAGGGGAGGAGAGACTGACAGTGCCCCCTGGCGGTGGGGTGGAGAGACTGACAGCGCCCCCTGGCGGAGGGGAGGAGAGACTGACAGCGCCCCCTGGTGTAGGGGAGGAGAGACTGACAGCACCCCCTGGCGGAGGGGAGGAGAGACTGGCAGCGCCCCCTGGCGGAGGGGAGGAGAGACTGAAAGCGCCCCCCTGGCGGAGGGGAGGAGAGACTGAAAGCGCCGCCTGGCGGAGGGGAGGAGAGACTGACAGTGGCCCATCGCGGAAGGGAGCAGAGACTGACAGCGCTACCTGGCGGAGGGGAGGAGAGACTGACTGCGCCCCCTGGCGGAGGGGTGGAGAGACTGACAGCGCCGCCTGGCGGAGGGGAGGAGAGACTGACAGGGCCCCCTGGCGGAGGGGAGGAGAGACTGACAGCGCCCCCTGGCGGAGGAGAGCAGAGACTGACAACGCCCCCTGGTGGAGGGGAGGGGAGATTGCCAGCGCCCACTGTTGGAGGGGAGGAGAGACTGACAGCGCTACCTGGCATAGGCGAGGAGAGACTGACAGCGTCCCCCTGGCTGAGGGGAGGAGAGACTGACAGCGCCCCCGGCGGAGGGGAGGAGAGACTGACAGCGCCGCCTAGTGGAGGGGAGGAGTGACTGACAGTGCCGCCTGGCGGAGGGGAGGAGAGCCTGACAGCGCTCCCTGGCGGAGGGGAGGAGACGCTGACAGCGCCGCCTGGCGGAGCGGAGGAGAGACTGACAGCTCCCCCGGCGGAGGGGAGGAGGCACTGACAGCGCTCCCTGGCGGGGGAAAGCAGAGACTGACAGTGCCCCCTGGCGGAGGGGAGCAGAGCTTGCCAGCGCCCTCTGTCGGAGGGAAGGAGAGACTGACAGCACCCCCTGGTGGAGGGGTGGAGAGACTGTCAGCGCCCACTGTCAGAGGGGAGGGAGAGACTGACAGCGCCCATTGGCA